>NC_052325.1:16160237-16350237 GCF_016432855.1 Salvelinus namaycush
TAACTGTCAGTCAGCTTGGCTGCAGCCAATGACAGGGTGGGTGGGTGGGCTGCATGAGTAAGATTGGTATGCACTGAGTACAGTAAGTAGAGAGCCCCGGATCTCAGGACAAGATGGCTGTCAGTTCCAATACTGCCTCAGACAATTCCCAAGAAGGCGGAGGTAGGTTGCCATGGCAGCATGACTTAGCCACGTGGTTGTATGGTCCTACTGAGAACATCCCATGACCTTTTGAGCACATTGCATAAGCGCTGCTTGTTCCCGCAATGCGTTTCTCATTAGTTTTGTCCCACAAACAAGTCAATCGTCTCTCTCTGTCTTCCTCTACACTCTTAGAAAAAAGGGTTCCAAAAGGATTCTTCGGCTGTCCCCATAGGATAACCCTTTTTGGTTCCAGGTAGAACCCTCTGTGGAAAGGGTTCTACCTAGAATCAGATAGGGTTCTTCAAAGGGTTCTCTTGTGGGGACAGCCGAAGAACCCTTTTAGGTTCTAGATACACTCTTAGAAAAAAAGGTGCTATCTTTGTCTCACTTCTTTACAGTCTCTGTGCATCCATTTGTCCATACTGTGTATCAATCAGCATCTTATACCATGATACCTGTCCACATTCATTAATCTGTTGATTTCAAGACATTTAAAACATTCCACTCAACATTCCCCAACACAACTGTTCATTTAGAATCATTGTTTTAACTCACAGTGCTTTGCTTTCAGCCAGTTGCAGTCTAGAAGGTGTTCAGTCTGCATGATAAAGTAGCATGCAACAAAATGATCCCGCTTTCTCCCCAACAGGAACAGAGCCTCAGCTCTACCATAAAATTTCCTAATTTTTCATCTTCTATACTCTGTACCTCCTTTCTATCCTATCCCTTCCCTTCCCATCCTATTCTGATCATTCCCTTCCCATCCTATCCCTTCCTATCCATTCCCTTCATATCCTATCCTATCCCTTCCTATCCTATCCTATCCCTTCCCTTCATATCCTATCCTATCCCTTCCCTTCATATCCTATCCTATCCCTTCCTATCCTATCCCTTCCCTTCCTATCCTATCCTATCCTTTCCCTTCCCTTCCTATCCTATCCTATCCTATCCTATCCTTTCCCTTCCTATCCTATCCTATCCTATCCTATCCTATCCTATCCTATCCCTTCCCTTCATATCCTATCCTATCCCTTCCTATCCTATCCCTTCCCTTCCTATCCTATCCTTTCCCTTCCTATCCTATCCTATCCTATCCTATCCTATCCTATCCTATCCTATCCTATCCTATCCTATCCTATCCTTTCCTTTCCTATCCTACCCTATCCTATTCTATCCTATCCTATACTATCCCTTCCCTTTCTATCCTATCCTATCCTATACTATCCTTTCCTATCCCTTCCCGTCCTATCCTATCCTTTCCCTTCCTATCCTATCCTATCCTATCCTTTCCCTTCCTATCCTATCATATCCTATCATATCCTATCCTATCCTATCCTATCCTATACTATCCCTTCCCTTCCCTTCCTATCCTATCCCATCCTATCCTATCCTATCCTATCCCATCCTTTCCTATCCTATCCTATCCTATCCTATCCTATCCTATCCTATCCTATACTATCCCTTCCCTTTCTATCCTATCCTATCCTATCCTTTCCTATCCTATCCTATCCTATCCTATCCTATCCTATCCTATCCTTTCCTATCCTATCCTATCCTATACTATCCCTTCCCTTTCTATCCTATCCTATCCTATCCTATCCTTTCCCTTCCTATCCTATCCTATCCTATCCTATCCTATCCTTTCCTATCCTATCCTATCCTATACTATCCCTTCCCTTTCTATCCTATCCTATCCTATCCTTTCCCTTCCTATCCTATCCTATCCTATCCTATCCTATCCTATCCTATCCTATACTATCCTATCCTATCCTATCCTATCCTATCCTATCCTATCCCTTCCTATCCTATCCTATCCTATCCCTTCCCTTCCCTTCCTTTCCTATCCTATCCTATCTTATCCCTTCCCTTCCTATCCGTTCCTATCCAATCCTTCATTGTATTCCTATTTGTCTATCGTTCCTGTTGTCCCTCTGGAACAACTGTTCGCAAAACGTCAGGAAAAGGATAAAGTACCTGAAATTTCTTAATAACAACAATACATTTATTGGTGATTTGCTTTTTACTCATTACATTTAAAGCCCTACCTGTCTGTTTATAACACAACTACACCACAAGCACCCCACAACCCTAACTGTGCTAGCATCACCATTACATGACCATTAACATGAGAAGTGACACTAAAACACTGGAATGCCATGTTATCTACTCATCTACAACCTTCCCCACTCTCTCTCTCTCTCTCTCTCTCTCTCTCTCTCTCTCTCGCTCTCTCACTCTCTCTCTCGCTCTCTCGCTCTCTCTCTCTCTCTCCACTCTTCTCTCCTTCTGTGAGTTGAGGTAAAGTACCTGATCGGATTGAACAATCAATCAAAGATGGTCATTCAAATCCCACGCTAGGTGATCAATACTCCCTCTGTTAAAATTTCAAAGATCACAGTCATCCAGTGGCACACAGCCAAATGTATTTTGGATGGCCGTCACTCACAGGTGTCCAAGGCCTGGTAGCAGCGTATGTGTGTAGTTACACGGTCGTTACACTGTAAACTGCTCCATATGGGCTCAGTTCCTTTGAAATCCAACCCTCCTCTATCAACCTCTTGCCAGGTATATGTTATGTGCTGATTGAGGTCCAGGATAAGTTTCCCTAGCCCAAGTCGTAAACACATATCAGCCCGGTTATCGGAGAGTCTTTCTATCTATTCTCTATGGTTCTTCTATTTCATCTGTTAATGGATTCTCTAAGCCATTCTATTTCCATGCCAATTTCTCCTCTTCGTTTTCCATTGTCAAAGACCTGTCCTTGAAGTACTGTCTGTTCTATTAGATTATATTTCTATGGCCTCATTGTACCACTCTCCTCTCTCACCCACCCCAGGACGAGCAGATCAGATCATATCTGCCTCCTCTCCTTCTGTGGATGTCTCCCATGCCTCACCTGCCATCCCCCTGCCCTCGCCCAACCTCTCCTTACTCTCCCCTCAGCTCCTACCCTCCCCCACCCTCCCCCATGCCTCCCCCCAGCTCCTGACCTCCCCCAACCTTCCCCTGACTTCCCCAGCTGACCCTGTACTTAATCCCAATCGTAACGGACAGAGACACAGGCGACCGGCCCAGGCTAGGCCCCAACAGGCCAGGCCCCAACAGGCCAGACCCGGGCCTCAGGCCCAGCCCCAACAGCCTGCTAAGGTCACCCAGAATCTACAGACCCCCACGGGTAAAGATCTTGCTCTCTCCCCTCACCTAGGCTGTAACAGAGCCATAAAAACATGTATAATGGATCATTGAGTCCAAGCTTCTTATCCTCTGATAAAAAACAAAGTTCTCTCTCACACAGCTCCCAGCCAATATCAGGTGGGACAACCTCTACCAAGACCCACCCTCGTCACTGAGAGGGCCAATAGTAACAGCCGGAGTAACGATGACAACATTTAGTCCTATCACCATCTCTGTTGTCATCTAACCTCATCTAACCTCAACTTCAACTCATAGATCATACACCGTTGCTATGGGTTGAAGTTGTTTGTGTTTCACCACATACCTGTGTTCAAATACATGTGTATTTGAGAATCTGGTATTTAAAATACTTTTTGAGTACTTTCAAATACACAGCTCAAAACAAGTACTTTTATTTGAGAATTTGTATGGTTATTTGTAAAAACCAAATAGTCTACCAAATGTATTAGTCTACCATAAGTATTTTTCAAATACTTATTTCAAATAATATTTTCAAATACTTGCAGGTTAAATGCATTGGATTATATTTGATTATTTTCAAATAGTTTCCAAGTGTATTTCTAAAAACATTAAAATATTCAACTACTTGTCTTTTCAAATACAATTTATCTGAACAATTACTTTGATTGTATGCAAAAGTAATTGAGATATTTGAACCCAGGCCTGTTGTACCCTCAACCCCTTCTCCATCCTTATAGGTGCAGTGAAATGTGTTGTTTTATAGGGTCAGCCATAGTAGTACGGTGCCCCTTGAGCAAATTGTTCAAGGGAACATTGACAGATTTTTCACCTTGTCAGCAACTAGAGACCTGGCTACCTGCCGCCTACCATTACAACAAACTATACACCTCCACCCCTCCATCACTCGTGCCTATCCACCTCCATCCTCACTCCACCACACTCACCCCATTCCTGATCATTTCAGACACTGGAGAGTTTGCTCACTGGCATTATTAAATCATCCAACTTTTATGGAATATAATAGAAGGGCTGTTGAAGTTTTGTTTCGTATCTCCATGGATTCTTTTCACTTCACTCTTCCTTTCCACATCTGCATCTTTCATTCATTCATTTACCCACTCACTCATTCATTTACCCACTCACTCATTCATTTACCCACTCACTCATTCATTTACCCACTCACTCATTCATTTACCCACTCTCTCACTCACTCGTTCATTTGTTTATCATCCAGGGCTGCTACCATCTCAGCTGAATGACCCTTGAACCTTGTCTCCATGGAATCGGACCCCCTCTCTCTCTAACCCCTCTACTACACCTCTCTTTGTTCATCTAGGTACCAGCTTCCTGAGACCTTTGACCCCTACCGAGCCTCGCTCTCCTATACGCTCTGCCATTGTCACGGCAGCCAGAAATACAACGTTGCCTCGCAGTCGCGTCTCTCTCTACTCCACCCCTAACGGCATCAGACCTCTCTCTCTACCCAGGGGCACCAACACCAACTCCTCCCTCACCTCCGACACACCAGGGGGTAATGGAGCAATCTTTTCCTTTTCTTCCTCCTCCTCCCCCTCATCTTCCTTATCTTTCTCTTCCTCCCCAGCACTACCTCGGGTCTCACCATCTCTATCTCCTCTCACTCTCTCTCTCACACACACAGACGAACCGATCTGGGTGGCATGGGCTCTTGGTCCAGAGTGAACCAGAGAATGTGTAGGCCTAATAATGTCTGCCAATGTTTTTGGACGCATATTTGCATTCGTGTGTGTGTCCAGTACATGTGGTCCAGACAGTAAGTCTCTCCAAAACCTCCTTCCCTGCACCCATACTCAGAGGCCCTCCCCTTTGGCATACGTTTCACGCCTGTACCTCTAGGAACAGCGGCGTCTCAGAGGTCAGGGTCGTTAACGTGATTTACGCTCCCTGTGGTCGCCCGGTCGACCGATTTATCTGGGAAGGTTGGCTGGCTCTTTGACTAGGACATACATCACATTTACACCAGTCATGCCAAGCCAAGCACTGGGCAGCCAGCACTGGGCAGCTAGGACCACCACAGCATGGCACACACAGAACTTCCAGATCCCTCTGAGAGAGAGAGAGCGAGAGGGAGGGAGAGGGGGAGAGAGGGGGGGAGAGTAGGGGAGAGAGAGGGAGAGGAGAATGCTCTAAAGCAGGGGTGTCAAACACCTTTTGCCCCTGGGCCTGCATTCGGTCTTCAACCAGGTCCAACCAGGGCCACACTGAAAATTGGCTATATTTCCTCCTCTAATTGTCCTCTATCCAATGTTTTGGGAACTTTTATTCTCCCTGACTGTCTAGCTTTCATTTTGGTGATTGTTAGTGAGCCAGACACAGTCAAGAAACTGCATGACTGTAGGTCCATTATCATTTCTACATATTTTGGATTTGGTTTTAGTCATTTTGAAGTATATTGAGTTTGATTATGTTGGTGCTTCTGAAGGAGACAGAGTATTATGTTGGATCACACTGAAATCTGAAACTTTCCTTATTTTCCTTTCTGTCCCTTGGTTTAGAATATTCCCTCAACTGGTCTGGTACTGAGCTGTCCTCTCGTGTGTTCCTAGCATGTCTTTGCTGTGTTTTCGAGGTGTGCGGACGTGTTTAATTCAATGAGCCCTCTTCTCCCTCCAACAGCCGACGGGGAGCACAATAAGGGCCTTGCTCTTCCCAAACCTGCCATCTGGTCCAGAAAGCGACTGGGTAAAAAACAGAGACGATCGTTACTTCTCAGTGTGTCTCTCACCCACTAACCCATCTCCCCCGAGAGATGCCATTTTGTTTAACTTCCTTGCAGTGAGCCCTCCATGCGCTTAAGTCACAACAACTTGTTCCTGTCCTATGATTGGCCAGCTTGTCTGTATGTCCGTGTGACTGTCCATTCTTATTGGACAGCCTGTCTGTCCATCAGCATCACCGTCCAGTCACGTATTGTGCCTGTTATTGTTGGTGTGGGTCTGCAGGCGTGTTTGTCCATGTTTTCACTGTCAATATGACTGAGACTGAAGAATAATTCTCTCCTTCATCATATTGCTACAGTCTGACCCTAGACCTATTGTTCAGGTCCAAAAGGACCAAATCCTACAGTAACATCAGATCTGGGAGCATGGCTTGAATTTTCGCACAAATCTCCCAGTGACATCAATGCATGATTTTCTCGAAAATTTGTTATATTTCAAGCCCAAAATGACCACACTCACCAATGTCTACACCTCACTTCACTCTAATGAGTTAGTGGCTTCAGTTTCTGCTTCAGTCTCAGCCAGTGTGTGTGTCTGTGAAACTGGGACGGTTTCAGAGGTCTTCAAGGAGCCGCAGGGCTCGCTGGAAGCAGCTCTACTCAATGAAAACACACTTTGTCTTTGCCCGCCGTCATCACACACACCACACCCCAAAAGTCAATCATTGATGTAGTCATGATGTCTAAACAATCCGCCAGTGGTGTCTGTCTGTCTGTCTTGGGCTTATTTGTACCTATTTATATGGTTCCATCCGCCTCCTGGTGCATGTGTTGCTCAGGGTGAATTCTGTACTAAATGGATTGCAAGTATCATGTTTGATTTGATGTTGTTCAACTGTAAATGTCCTCTAAATAGGTTTAAAACCCTACAGTGTTATGAGCCTATCAGTGGATAGTATCCTTGAGTTCCTTCAGTAAGTGTTGCAACATTCATAACAGCGAAGATGTAAGACAGTGGAATATTTTCTCTGGTAATATTGTTCTAGGCAAACCATAAAGCTTTGAACAGTGTTTTTTCACTGTCTCGCCAGAGAGGAGTCTGACAGAAACCAGCACTCACAACACTTTACTGCTGTTAACGCTCACACTTCAAAACAGTGTGTGAGCACGTGCGTAAGAGCATGTGTGTCACTGCTGTTGTAAAACAGTGCAGCAGTGAGGTGTTTGGCACCCAAAGTGCCCAGTGTGTGTTTTGTGTGGTGTTGTTGTGAGCAATCTGGTTATCCCATTACCAGCTATAGGGTTCAGGATGATGAACAGAGCTTCCTGATGACATCACTTCCACATTCCCATAACTCTGATCCCCGTCACACAAAGTTTGACATTTTTAAATATATATGTTTTACTGCATTTAAGGAGCCACAGAGTTTTTTACACAAAATGTACATTTGCTTTGGTTGAAAGCGGCACGCACTGTGTCTTTCCAGGACTTGCCCACCCTTGGCTTCAAATTCTACTTAACCTTGTCTGGTCTCTGGTGCCCCACTGAGGTGTGGAGAGCTCCCTGATTTATCCCTGACAGAGTGTCAGGCATGCTGTGGTCAAATCTAGCTGTGGCAGGGGGGTCAACACAAGCCAAGTTAATATTTATGAATTGGGGGGGGGGGGGGTTGACATGATATTTATGAATGGTCTAGTCCTGACAAGGAGGGCTTAGGAACATCAGAACCCCTAGAGGTGAACATGACCACTAATCATGACATGTCATGGGACCTCCCCCCAGTTTCTGTCTGGAAAGAACCTGAACGGCAGAGAAGGAGACATGCAAGCCGGGTGGTCGCAGCCATTGATACTTAGTGAATAGAATGAACCAGGCTAGCAAGTACACAAACAAGTGCTCCTATCAGTCTCAGATAGTGTCTACCACACCAAGTCTATGGTATGTCCAGTCAGTGCATTTATTCAATGAGACCTGTGCTATGGTTGCCAAACCTCAGTTTGGCCTAGAGTAAAGCTATTCAGGGAGAATTTTCTATTTCCTGAATGAGATTGCAAATAGTAGATCCCAGTTCAGTTTGAGTTGTTTGAGTGGCTTGTTCTGAGTTTGATATTCCAGTGTCTTTATCACAGAGCTGTGTTCTGTGATGAAGACTGGATGTCTGGAAACATGGCCCCAGTGATGTACTGGGCCGTACGCACTACCCTCTGTAGCCACTTACGGTCAGATGCTGAGCAGTTGCCATACCAGGCAGTGATACAACCGGTCAGGATGCTCTCGATGGTGCAGCTGCATAACTTTTTGATGATCTGGGGACCCATGCCAAATCTTTTCAGTCTCCTGAGGGGGAAAATGTGTCTTGGTGTGTTTGGACCATGATAGTTTGTTGGTGATGTGGACACCAAGGAACTTGAAACTCTCAACCCCCTCCATTTCAGCCCCGTCAACGTTAACGGGAGCCTGTTCATGCCTCCTTTTCCTGTAGTCCACTATCAGCTACTCTGTCTTGCTTAAATTGAGGGAGAGGTTGTTGTTCCCTGTAGGCTGATGGTGTTGAAGTCATGCTTGGCCACGCAGCAGTGGGTGAACAGGGAGTACAGGAGGGGCCCCAGTGTTGTTCTGGTTTTTATATGAAGCTGGTTCTACACAGCAAATTGGCCAGTGTTACCTAGAGCAGACTTTTCAGTGTAGCATTTCTAGTGTTGATTCAGGAGTTAAATTAACTCTCTAATAGTGAAATTAACACCCAGTAGTGTAAAATAACCCCAGTGTTGGTGTTAATAACCAGTGTTGAATGTGAGAGTGTGATTGTGTCAGTTTTACTGTGTGGAAACTAAACGTTCCCATCAAAACCAAGGCCATCATTATCATAATTCCCAGAATGCTCTACTGCATTAAAACATTTTAAGGATTATTTTTGAATATATGTGTTTTTGCATGTACATTGATTGCTTGATTAATTTTTCTAAACTTATCCAATCAGTTAGTTAGACTTATTGCACCCGTTACTAAAATGGTTTGTCCAGCTTAAATGTATTAGGTAGTCTCCTTTATAGTAGTCTCATATTACTAACCCTGACAGTCATTCTGAATGCAGGTTACAGGTGAATAAAAATTCAAACTTTTGGATGTCTTATCCCTGGCTGGATTCCAGCATAATGTGCTTGCAGGCTTGACGTGGCACGTAAACCAGGAGGTTCCTAACACCACTGTGTTGGGGTAAAACTTGACCATCAAAGTAAGGCTTTATGATATACAGTATCAGTCAAAGGTTTGGACACACCTACTCATTCAAGGGTTTTTCTTTCTTTTGACTATTTTCTACATTGTAAAATAATATTGAAGACATCAAAACTATGAAATAACACATATGGAATCATGTAGTAATGAAAAAAGTGTTAAACAAATCAAAATATGTTTTATATTTGAGACTCTTCATTGTAGCCACCCTTTGCCTTGATGACAATTTTGCACATTTTGGCATTCTCTCAACCAGCTTCATGAGGTAGTCACCTGGAATGCATTTCAATTAACAAGTGTGCCTTGTTAAAAGTTAATTTGTGGAATGTCTTTCCTTAATGCATTTGAGACAATAAGTTGTGTTGTGACATAGTAGGGGTGGTATACAGAAGATAGCCCTATTTGGTAAAAGGCCAAGTCCATATTTTGGCAAGAACAGATCAAATAAGCAGAGAGAAACGACAGTCCATCATTACTTTAAGACATGAAGGTCAGTCAATCCAGAACATTTCAAGAACTTTGAAAGTTTCTTCAAGTGCAGTCGCAAAAACCATCAAGCGCTATGATGAAACTGTCTCTCATGTGGACCGCCACAGGCAAGGAAGACCCAGAGTTACTTCTGCTGTAGAGGATAAGTTCATTAGAGTTAACTGCCAAAATAAATGCTTCACAGAGCTCAAGTAACAGACATGTCAACATCAACTGTTCAGAGGAGACTGTGTGAAACAGACCTTCGTGGTCAAATTGCTGCAAAGTAACCACTACTAAAGGACACCAATAATAAGAAGAGACTTGTTTGGGCCAAGAAACATGAGCAATGGAAATTAGACCGGTGGAAATCTGTCCTTTGGTCTGATGAGTCCAAATTTTGCTTCCAACCACCGTGTCTTTGTAAGACGCAGAGTAGGTAAACGGATGATCTCGGCATGTGTAGTTCTCACCATGGAGCATGGAGGAGGAGGTGTGATGGTGTGGGGGTGCTTTGCTGGTGACACTGTCAGTGATTTATTTAGAATTCAAGGTACACTTAACCAACATGGCTACCACAGAATTCTGCAGCGTTACGCCATCCCATCTGGTTTGCGCTTAGGGGGACCATAATTTGTTTTTTAACAGGACAATGACCCAACACACCTCCAGGCTGTGTAAGGGCTATTTGACCAAGAAGGAGAGTGTTTGAGTGCTGCATCAGATGACCTGGCCTCCACAATCACCCGACCTCAACCCAATTGAGATGGTTTGGGATGAGTTGGACCGCAGAGTGAAGGGAAAGCAGCCAACAAGTGCTCAGCAAATGTGGGAACTCCTTCAAGACTGTTGGAAAAGCATTCCAGGTGAAGCTGGTTGAGAGAATGCCAAGCGTGTGCAAAGCTGTCATCAAGGTAAAGGATGGCTACTTTGAAGAATCTCAAATCTCAAATATAAATGTAACACTTTTTTGGTTACTGACTGATTTCATATGTGTTATTTCATAGTTGTGACACCTTCACTATTATTCTACAATGTTCAAAATAGTAAAAATAAAGTAAAATCCTTGCATGAGTAGGTGTGTCCAAACTTTTGACTTGTACTGTATATAATGTGTTTTCATAAACAGTTTACTGTTAATGGGATTGATTTGACAACACCCAGTGAAATAGCAGCGCGCCAAATTCAAAAACAGAAATACTCATAATAATAATTCATAAATCATACAAGTGTTATACATGGGTTTAAAGATAAACTTCTTGCTAATCCAGCCACAGTGTCAGATTTCAAAAAGGCTTTACGGCGAAAGCAAACCATGCTATTATCTGAGGACAGCACCCCATCAAACATACACATGAAAATCATAATTCAACCCGCCAGGCACAACCCAAAAGTCAGAAATAACCCATAATTCATGCCTTACCTTTGAAGATCTTCTTCTGTTGGCACTCCAATATGTCCATTAAACATCACAAATGGTCCTTTTGTTCGATAAATTCTGTCGTTATATATCCAAAATGTCCATTTATTTGGTGCGTATGATTCAGAAAATACACCGGTTTCAACTCGCGCAACATGACTACACATTATCTAATTAGTTACCTGTAAACTTGAGCCAAACATTTCAAACAACTTTCCTAATCCAACATTAGGTATTTTTAAACGTAAATAATCGATCAAATTTAAGACGGAATAAACTGTGTTCAATACCGGAGGAAAACAAAGTGGAGCGAGCTTTCAGGTCATGCGCCCCAACCACAACAGTACACTTCACTCGACCCTTGTTCTGAACAGGGCTACTTATTCATTTCTCAAAGGAAAAACATCAATCAATTTCTAAGGACTGTTGACATCTAGTGGAAGCGATAGGAACTGCAAGCAACTGCCTTAGAATTCTAGATTCCCATAGAAAACTAATTGGATGGTTTGTCCTCTGGGTTTTGCCTGCCAAATAAGTTCTGTTATACTCACAGACATAATTTTAACAGTTTTAGAAATTGTAGAGTGTTTTCTATCCAAATATACCAAATATATGCATATCCTAGCCTCTGGGCCTGAGTAGCAGGTCGTTTACTTTGGGCACACTTTTCATCCGGACGTGAAAATAGTGCCCCCTAGCCTTAACCGAACACTGAGTGACCTTGTCAAGAGATACCAACCTCTTGGTGAAATGGTTAAAAATACTATATCAGGTGTTATTGCATAACACCATTGGTGCAAACTATAGGCACTTCCTAGTAAATTGAACACTCAAAAGTGTGGACCTGTATATAGACACTGGCGCAGTGTTAAATGTGACTGTTAGTGTATAACACTGGATAATTTGCTGTGTAGTAGGGTTATGGTGGAAGGTTATTAAGAGTTTACATGTTTAGGGTTAGTCACATAGACTATGGCGGTGCAATGTAGTAGAAATTCTCAAGATACTTTTTTTACATTTCAAGTCCAATCTATTGAACCTGTTTGAATGGCATTGCTCCTCGGGTGTGGTCACAGTTAGCACTCTCCTCCACCCCTATCTTCTCTCCATGGTTTCAGTTGACACTGCAACTTCTCTCTTCTATATCCCCCTTTTTCAAAAGCACAACAACAACACTTATGAGTTAGGGCTCTCTTCAGTGCACTCCAGCAGCCTCCATTGCTGTTGCAGTTCCTAACCCTACCATGGCCTCTATTTCCCAGGCTCCACTGCAGTTCTGCAACCCTTTCTTCCTGTCAACAAGAGGCCCAACCTGGTGGGGAAATCAGGGGACAAGGGTGAGGGCAACACTGACCAATGTTTTGACTACTGAATACTTTGACTTCTGTTAAAGCAACACTTTACCAAAATGTTCCACGTTTCGCACTTCTTCATTTTGCTGTCATCTTGATGATTTTATTTTAACAACCTTCCCTCGGTTAAGTTTTATTTAGATTCTAAAGCACCTTGCACTTCTTGTGCGTGCGTGCGTGCGTGTGTTTGTCTGAGTGTGTGTAAGTGCGTGTGCCTGTGTGTATGTAGTATGTTTGTGTTGTTCTGACTGACTTCTCTTTCGAAACACCAACACGATGCAACACACATATTTCATATCTTCTCCCTCAGCAGGAAAACAACTCAGATTCACCTGGGTGATGTCTGCAGCAGATGACTATAACTGTATTTGTAGTTTACATGACTGAGCAGTGTTCTGTCCTCAGATAAGCTGATGGACCTGAAGCAGGGAGACAAAGCGTCCATCTTAAAGTCCTTCCCTCTAGTCACGGCTAAGCCCACCAAACAAAAGACCACAACCCTCACCCCGGCCTTGAATGGTAAGATTCAGTGATGAGTGCACTTTCGTTTATAATAATGTCTTTGTGCATTCATGTTTGTACATGTGTGTGACCATGTGTGTGTTTGAATCATGCTACATCTGAGTTTAATAGTTAGTGTGAAAGGTTATCTGAGTTCAGAGAGAGAGAGAGACCAAAGCTGGCTGAGAGAGCTGCCAGGGAATGCTAACACATCATCACAGTATGCTATTCATAAACTTCTCACTCTGCGGTTCTCAATCTCATCATCCGTCTTTCTGTAGCCACGGGTGACAACTCCTCTGTGTTCAGCTCTCTCCCTGCTTCGGAAGTGGACGCCATGGGCAAGAAGCGCTTCGTAGGTAAGGACATATGCATTATAACAGTCTTCAACAAACCCACATGATTAAACTCACAGTGGACAGGGCCGGGGAATCCCGGGTGTGGCGCTGGTAAAAAAGGGGGGAAATTGATCTTGCAACTGGAGGGCTACTGGGCTAATAATCCTAACAGCAATCCCCTATTGTTGGGCCCTTGAGCAAGGCCCTTAACCCCACAACATGCTCTCCATCCAGGCGCACTGCACTGCAGCTTGACCCTGTGCTCCTCTCACCTGTGTGTCTGTATGATGTGTGCAGGAGGGAGCTGTGACAATGGACAATGAAAGTTGTATTGTATCACTGTGGACATTAGCCTGGAGAACAATAACCTTTCGTGCTTCCTCTTTACCGCCAGTTGTTTTGGATTGTCTTGCCTGTATTCACTATCCAGATTCTTGGATGAGCTCCAGTTAACTTAGAGCTCTTGTCTATGGAGTACAGAGGGGTATACTACAAAGCAGGATCAATGAGTTAGCAAGCTAATTTTGATAAACAACACATTTTCTGGTTCATTAAAACTTCTTATGGCTGCAATCCCGGGATAACGGGATCGATATGACAACAGCCAGTGAAAGTGCAGGGCGCCAAATTCAAACAACAGAAATCTCATAATTAAAATTCCTCAAACATACATGTATCTTATTCCATTTTAAAGGTAATCTTGTTTTTAATCCCACCAAAGTGTCCGATTTCAAATAGGCTTTACAGTGAAAGCACCACAAACGATTATGTTAGGCCATTTTTCCCTCCAAAGAGAGGAGTCACAAAAAGCACAAATGGAGATAAAATTAATCACTAACCTTTGATGATCTTCATCAGATGACACTCATAGGACTTCATGTTACACAATACATGTATGTTTTGTTTGATAAAGTTCATATTTATATAAAAAAATCTGAGTTTACATTGGCGCATTACGTTCACTAGTTCCAAAAACATCCAGTGATTTTGCATAGCCACATCAATTTTACAGATATACTCATCATAAATGTGGATGAAAATATAATTGTTACACATGGAATTATAGATATACCTCTCCTTAATGCAGCCCCTTTCAGATTTCAAAAAAACTTTACGGAAAAAGCAAACCATGCAATAATCTGAGAACGCCGCTCAGATTTTTTTTAAATTATCCACCATGTTGGAGTCAACAGAAATCAGAAAACATTATAAATATTCCCTTAACTTTGATGATCTTCATCAGAATGCACTCCCAGGAATCCTAGTTCCACAATAAATGTTTGATTTGTTCGATAATGTCCATTATTTATGTCCAAGTAGCTACTTTTGTTAGGGCGTTTAGTACACAAATCCAAACGCTCGTGCAGGTCCAGACGAACGTCGGACGAAAAGTTCAAAAAGTTATATTACAGGTCGTAGAAACATTTCAAACTAAGTATAGAATCAATCTTTAGGATGTTTTTATCATAAATCTTCAATAACGTTCCAACCGGAGAATTCCATTGTCTGTAGAAAAGCCATGGAATGCAGGTCGCTATCATGTGAAATGCGCATGACCAGGACCTGGCTCTCTGCCAGACCTCTGACTCAAAGAGCTCTCATCCGGCCCCACATCACAGTAGCAGCCTCATTCAAGTTTCTAAAGACGGTTGACATCTAGTGGAAGCCTTAGGAAGGGCAACAACCAATATCCCACTGTGTATTTAATAGGGGCTGGGTTGAAAATCGACCAACCTCAGATTTCCCACTTCCTGTTTGGATTTCTTCTCAGGTTTTTGCCTGCCATATGAGTTCTGTTATACTCACAGACATCATTCAAACAGTTTTAGAAACTTCAGAGTGTTTTCTATCCAATATTAATAATAATATGCATATATTAGCAACTGGGACTGAGGAGCAGGCCGTTTACTCTGGGCACCTTTCATCCAAGCTACTCAATACTGCCCCTGCAGCCATAAGAAGTTAAGAAAGCTAAACTTCGATAAGTGTTTTTGGTTGTTGAGTCAATTAGACTATGCTCATTTCAAGCTTATCTTTCAAAAAAATAAAAAGTTATTTCATAATATAGTATTTAGGCAAGTTAGCTGGCTTACCAACCTGGTCTCAGAGCATTTTGTATCATTCTGTATGTAAATCTGAAGGACTCCATTTGGTATTTTATTAGGATCCCCATTAGCTGTTGCAAAAGCAGCAGCTACTCTTGCTGGGGTCCACTCAAAACATGAAACATAATACAGAATGCCATAATACAGAACATCATTAGACAAGAACAGCTCAAGGACAGAACTACATACATTTAAAAAAAAAGGCACACGTAGCCTACATATCAATGCATACACACAAACTATCATATCATTTAGTATGATATGTTGTGAATTACAATTCGTATGATATGTTAAGAATTTGAAAAATGTACAATATTTTACACATTTCAATTTGTTGTGGCTAACGTTAGCTAGGTTAGGGGTTAGTGTTGAGGTTAGGAGTTAGGTTAAAGGGTTAGCGTTGGGGGAAGGGTCTTTCGGTTTGCCTTAAGTAACCGTTTGTCTTATGTAACCATACCAAACCTATTGTATACTAATTTCAGTGTCCCAGATTTACATTTACTATGTTACGTCTAGTCTATGAGACCAGGCTGGGTTTACTTACTCCTTTCTACTGCTTTGTAGTATACCACTCTGATGTGAGAGATGTAAACAATAATACAACTATTCCTGATCATAAGCTGTTTGATATTTGTTTCAATGGCTGCAAAGTATAGGAATTTGACAAATATTAAATTCATTTCCTGTTTGTAATTAATGTGTCTTGAACGCAGAAGGAATACAATATGTGGCACTACAATATAGTGCATTGAAATACATTTAAGTAAATCTGTAGTTATTTTTTCATTCTTTTTCATTATCCAATTGTGTTCCTCTGTAACTCAGTTGGTAGAACATGGGCCTTGCCACAGCAGGATAACGGGTTCGATTCCCGCAATCACCCTTACGTAAAATGTATGCACGCATGGTCGTCGCTTTGGATAAAAGCGTCTGCTAAATGGCATATATTTTTCTAATCCTACAGACTTCTGTTTTTAAAGTTATTATTGTTTGAACGCCAATTCTTCAATTTCTCCTGCAGCCCCTCATGTGATCTATAAGACTGACAAGAAGCCAGACGAACCGTGTTCCATAACAAAGTCCCTCAGCTTCTTCCCTGAGGAGGAGGGGGTGGAGCAGAACGTCACCGCACCCCCCCGCTTGCCCCCCTCCAACCTCACCGTGGTTACTGTAGAGGGATGCCCCTCCTTCGTCATCCTGGACTGGGAGAAGACCGACAACGACACCACAGGTTAAGGGGGAAGTGTGCTTGTGTTTGTGTACGTGTGTGTGTGCGTGCAGCTGCACATACCCAAAGAGGTTCATAAAACACTCCTGGTTATGGAAGAGTGAAGTCCTAACACATAAGACTCTGTTACAATGGGTATTTTAATAACGTTATGAAACTCCATCTGTGCTCAATCAGGATATTTCTCTCTACAAAGAAAACAAGTTGTGGAGATTTGAGACTACATATTTTCAGAGCGCTTTCTTTGAGGCCAATCCTTGCCAACCCCACCCAAATCCTCTGAATCCTGTGTCAAATGTTTATACTTGCCTCGTTAAGATGCTGCTGTGCACATTTAAAATGAAAATGTTTATGTTAATATCCCATCTGTATGATATGAAGTTGTAAAGATGTAATTAAACATGTTGTGTGTGGATGTGTGGATTCCATGTGTGGATTTCCTGCTTCCCCTTTGACAGAGTATGAGGTCATTTCAAGAACCCATGGACCCAATGGAGAAGAGGTGTCCATCCTGACCACCAACCAGACTCACACTGCAGTGGAGAACCTAAAACCAGAGAACAGGTGTGTGTCTATGCTTGTTTTTATGTGGTGTGTGGAGGCTTGCTGTAGCAGGATTGGGTTGGTAAGGCTCAATGTGTTTATTAATGATGCTGGATCCTGGTCTTGGTTTTGGCTGGGATCTACAGATTCAGAGTATAAACCATATTTACCAGAACCTACCACTGGGCTGGATTTCCTCGCCCACAGACCACCATCTAAACATCACACATGGAACAGCCATTAGAATTGTGTGTGTGTGTATGTGTGTATGTGTGTGTGTGTGTGTGTGTGTGTGTGTGCGCTTGAGGTATTGAGTGTTAGTGTGTGTGTCTGTGAAAGAGAGAAGGGGAGAGAAAGACAGAAAGAGAGAGAGGGAGGGAAATGGAGAGAGAAATGGGGTCACAAGCAATCACTGGCCTCGATGCACTCAAGGCTGTCTGGAGAATAAAAATATCAAGTGTCACAGTGTTGGAGATGGGTGGAATATAAACTCAAGCTCCACAAAAGTTACAATTATGGTGAACAAGAGTGACTAAGGTTTCCTTTACTGGGAAAGCTATCAGCATGGCATTCGGGATTGAAAGTATATCAAAAATGAGATTTCGGTATTTACTGAGCTAGGCACGCCTTGACACCGTGTTGACTATTTATCTTTCCCTTCTTTTTCAGTTACGAGTTCAAAGTGAAACCCAAGAATGAGCTTGGGGAAGGGCCTGCCAGCGAGCCAGTGTTGTTCAACACAGAGTCAGGTAGATATAGAGCGGAAATGGACGCCCAGCCAACGTATCGGATTACACTTATGTAATGGAGCCGGAATGGAGGCCAGCTCCAGATAGAAGTTCCATGGGCATGGATGCATCTAGAATTAGCTTATCTTTCCCATATCCTAACATTAGGCCCCGATCCAATCAGATCGAGCGTTGACCCGCGTTGGCCGACAACCGCATAGTGGATGTTTTGGCGGTGTTGGAGGTTTAACTGCGGTATGACCTGACAGATCAGTGAGCGGCCGCTCTTGTATGTCACAAACCACTCCTTTTCATATTATTCCTGCCCCGTTAGAACTTCAAAATGGCAATAGAAAATGTAGGCTCTATCGATGATAGAAATAACGACAGGCAACGACAGGCATGTTTTCATGTTCATTTGGATGGGGGAATTTACAACCTATCACCATCTAATCGAGGTGTAGACAATAGAATCACACATTGGAGTGTTTGAACGTAACGTGCCTGCATGAACTTCTAACGTGGATTTGTCAGATATGATGTCGGGTGTGTTTTTTTTTTGTTTTTTTTTTACATCCAATGGCAGTGTCCGCAATAAGGTAACGCAAGGAGCTGCAAGGAGCAGCTCTAACACAGTTCCAACACCGGCAAAACAACCGCTATGTGGATGTCTGCTAACGCAGATCTGATATCATCTAGCACTGAAGCGTTGATAGAAAGAAGGCAAAACTGACCTTAGATCAGTGTCTAGACCTAGGACCACAATTCCTACCGTTAGCATCGTAGAGCCCCATTAGCTGTGCTGGGGAATTAGTAAAAGTCAATCATCAATCAGCAACCACACCGACTGTTTCAATTGTAATACTTTGCATTAGCCTGGCTTAGCCTCTAAGTGACGTATCTAACAGGATCCCTGATAGCTTTCCAGATGTGTCGCAAATTAGTCACTTGTTAATAGGGCATCTTAGCCTTTAGCTAATAGATGTGTGTAAATAGTTAGCTGCTTGCTACCTATTTTTAGTCATTTAGCAGACGCTTTTATCCAGAGTGACTTCCACTAGTGAGTGCATACAATTTTCATACTTTTTTAAAACCAAATCTCTCTCTCTCTCTCGCTTCTTCATTTTGGAAGAAATTCATTTTTTTAAACTGTTCAACTATTGTCTTTCTCTCTTTTTGAGTCAACTAATAGCCACATTTTATGCACTGCAGTGCTAGCTAGCTGTAGCTTATGATTTCAGTACAAGATTCATTCTCTGATCCTTTGATTGGGTGGACAACATGTCAGTTCATGCTGCAAGAGCTCTGATAGGTTGGAGGACATCCTCCGGAAGTTGTCATAATTACAGTGTAAGTTTATGGAAGGGGGTGAGAACCATGAGTCTCCTAGGTTTTGTATTGAACTCAATGTACCCAGATTAGGACAGAAGCTAGCTGTCCTCCAGCTACACCATGGTGCTACCCAACAGAGTGCTGATGAGGTTACTGTAGACCTTCATTGCAAAATAGTGTGTTTTCGTCAATTATTTGGTGACCTGAACATATTTAGTAATGTTTCACTATTTAAAAAAAAATGAAATTCACTGAGGATGAATCCCCTTCCTCCTCTGAGGAGCCTCCACTACCCTACTCCCATACACAACCCACACTAGCCTCCAGGAAGAGATGGAGAGCTAACGCCAGGGTGCAACTTTGCAAAGGGAGTGTATAGGGACCTGATCATATTGGACATTGATAGGCTTAGAGTTTAAGCCCTCATGGTCAGGGAAAACTCTTGGCCCAAGTCATAGTCACATAATAGTTACAGATGGACCAGATTTTCAGAGTCATATCATATCCGTTATGCACACTAAAATACTCGATCAACTCAATGAGCTAATTTGATCCAAAGCAACATTGTGTCTAAACAGTAATACGACTCCACTGATGGGACTGGGCTGGGCTAATGTCCAACCCTGTGGTGATAGCAATAATAGAGAAGAGTGATTGGTCCAATGGTTCTTTACCCTGTAGTGAAATCCCTGGGAGACACAACGTTTTATGTGCTAACTAGAACAATGTGATGTGTTTTTGTTGTAATCTGAACCATGGTTTTAATATTATCCTTTATTTCCCAAGGGTGAGTATTGTTCTATTACTGTATTAATGTGGTAATAATGGACTGATGTGTGACTAAGGATGCCTTCTCTTTTACTCTCTCTCCTCTATAGCGGACCCTCGGGTGAGTGAGAATGTCTCAGGTAAGTCTCAGTATGTCATGTTCACACATCTTTCCTCCCTAGTTTGTATCCTATTCTCTGTGCCTATCATATCAATCCTTAGATCTTGTTTTCTCTGCTCCCTCCAGGTAAAGATGCTATCTGGACACAGTTCCCCTTCAAGGCAGATTCCTACTCGGAGTGTAACGGGAAGCAGTATGTGAAGAGGACCTGGTACCGCAAGTTTGTGGGCATTCAGCTGTGCAACTCCCTTAGATACAAGATCTACATGAGCGACTCGCTCACCGGTCAGTATAGTATAGTAAGAGTGTTTGTCTATGTTTTACTGTCTATACTATACCTTGTATCTGTGTATGTACGTATATGAAGAGTTCATATGTTACATTAGAATTTTGAACAAGGTTTAACTAACCAGAGCCATAACCTTTGACCTCTGACCTTGTGCAGGCAAGTTCTACAACATCGGGGACCAAACTGGTCATGGGGAGGACCACTGCCAGTTTGTAGATTCTTTCCTGGACGGACAAACAGGCAGCCAGCTGTTGGCCGACCAACTACCCAGCCGATCAGGTAGAGTACTGGGCCAAATACTGGAACCCGTTAGAGACATTACTGGGAAAGAATCGTAGACACATGTACAGGTGCCCATGACCACGGTTCTTGGTCACTTTTCAATGACTACTGAAGTTTGCTGTTTCAGAGTTAACTATGGGAAACACTGATCTCTAGACTATGTTAAAAGACCATTCACATTCCAAACCATTTGTAAAAGAAGGGTTCTCATATTCCCTCTGCTCTATTGTCTCAGGCTTCTACCGGGCTATGCGCCAGGAACCGGTCAACTTCGGCGAGATCGGAGGGAACTCGCACGCCACCTACGTTGGCTGGTACGAGTGCGGAACACCCATACCTGGGAAATGGTAAGACCCCTCCACCAGAGGGGTGGCCAGGAAGATGCCTGACTGGAAGAATGATGATCTCACCAGGGTGAGAGGAGGAGGACTGTGGAGGTCTCAGTGGCCCTTGAGGTGGGCTTCTCCCTCTTGTTACCATGGAGACTGCGTCAGTATGTTACCATGGAGATGCATCTGTCTGTCTGTCAGATGGTGATGGCTCACATTCCATTGTATAAAAGTGTACAGGACCATACCTTGTCATGGAACTCTGAGTTCTTTTGTCATATCTCCTTAGGGGATCTATTCAATCCGCATTACGGAAGTTCAGCTTTCCAGTGTGATTGAAATTTAAAGGCAATGTTCCTGCTTTAGCAGAGACTGTTTTTACGATAAACACTGCTTATGTCGGCTAAATCCAAAATGACCTTTAAATTTCCATCACGGAGTCTGTTACTCTTCAGCTTTACAGATTGAACCGAGCCCTAAGTCTCATCTCACTATTTATCAAACACGACATGAGGCAGTACTCAAAACCTGTAAAAATGGAAGAGAAGTTGATAAAGGTATTTCAGAGTGCTTCAAGAGGTTACATATGAACGCTGGAAACTGTTGGGAAGCTGGCTCCCTAAAAATGTAATAACGTGTATGATGTTATTTATCAAGCAGTTGTCATTCAATGTTTCTTGTGGTTTATATTAGCCAGTCTGCTAAAAGGGTTGCTATAACACAAAAGCCTCTGCAAAAAAAGAAAGCATTACACACGCACACACACACTAAATTCGTCACTCATACACACATACTCAATACCCTTTCTTGATTGGTCCTGTAGGATTGACTGTTGCGGTTTGCACAATATGAAATTATTATTTATATTTTACCACAGCATTGTTGAATACTTGTTTCTGATATGCTAGAAGGGCATTCTAGAATGGACATAAAAAACATAACGGGACAGCTGGAAAAGATATCAGGACACCTTGCAATCATGACGCAATATTCGCCTACACATGCAGACCGTACTTGCTACAAAGTTACAGAGAGCTAAACCATCAACCACACTAATGGAAATTGGATACATTGTAAATGCAGGTCCAACAAGGAAAAACATAGCTAGCTAGCATTGATTTGTTTATGCAGAGACATATATTTTGGAGCATCTGATGATCTAACGTGGTGAGTAGGGCTGTTGAGGTGATTATTATCGCCACACCGGCAGTCATGAGTCATGACTGCAGTAAAATCCTAGGTGACCTTTGAGTCATGGTATTCTCCTCTTATGCACTCTGGACGTGTTAGAAGTACCCAACTCGCTAATGATCAACAGGTCACTAATGGCCTGGTGATCAGGACTCTATTGTCCCTCTAACCACTCTGTCATGAATGCAAATGAAATCAAAAATCACAACACTTATCATCAGAACAGCATGATGCTTTTAAATCTCACCTCACTGTGACGATCAATTTAAAGAAAGAAGTTCAACAACAGGTTGAAACTGAGTGGAAAACATGGTTGTTGTCGATGTTGTTTCAAAGCCTAACACAATGAAATGGACAGCGCTTTCTAAGGTGATGACTAATTCAAAACACCCACATGCATATTAGAGCTTACGCATGTAGGCCTATATAAACTCAGCAAAAAAAGAAATGTCCTCTCACTGTAAACTGCATTTATTTTCAGCAAACTTAACATGTGTAAATATGTGTATGAACATAACAAGATTCAACAACTGAGACATAAACGGAAACAGGTTCCATAGACATATGACTAACAGAAATTGAATAATGTGTCCCTGAACAAAGGGGGGGTCAAAATCAAAGTAACAGTCAGTATCTGGTGTGGCCACCAGCTGCATTAAGTACTGCAGTGCTTCTCCTCCTCATGGACTGCACTAGATTTGCCAATTCTTACTGTGAAATGTTACCCCACTCTTCCACCAAGGCACCTGCAAGTTCCCTGACATTTCTGGGGGGAATGGCCCTAGCCCTCACCCTCCGATCCAACAGGTCCCAGACGTGCTCAATGGGTTTGAGATCCGGGCTCTTCGCTGGCCATGGCAGAACACTGGCATTCCTGTCTTGCAGAAAATCACGCACAGAACGAGTAGTATGGCTGCGCGTGATTTCCTGCAAGACAGGAATGTCAGTGTTCATGCTGGAGGGTCATGTCAGGATGAGCGATTGTGCGTTCCTGGTGTAACTCGGGCAGTTGTTGTTGCCATCCTGTACCTGTCCCGCAGGTGTGATGTTTGGATGTACTGCTCCTGTGCAGGGGTTATTACACGTGGTCTGCCACTGCGAGGACGATCAGCTGTCCGTCCTGTCTCCATGTAGCTCTGTCTTAGGCGTCTCACAGTAGGGACATTGCAATTTATTTCCCTGGCCACATCTGCAGTCCTCATGCCTCCTTGCAGCATGCCTAAGGCACGTTCACGCAGATGAGCAGGGACCATGGGCATCTTTCTTTTGGTGTTTTCAGAGTCAGTAGAAAGGCCTCTTTAGTGTCCTAAGTTTTCATAACTGTGACCTTAATTGCCTACTGTCTGTAAGCTGTTAGTGTCTTAATGACCGTTCCACAGGTGCATGTTCATTAATTGTTTATGGTTCATTGAACAAGCATGGGGAACAGTGTTTAAACCCTTTACAATGAAGATCTGTGAAGTTATTTGGATTTTTACGAATTATCTTTGAAAGACAGGGTCCTGAAAAAGGGACGTTTCTTTTTTTGCTGAGTTTATAAGCCAAAGCCCCAATGTTTGGGGGGGGACATAAAAGACTAAACACAGCAAATCAGCTCCAAGTGATTTTAATTTTGGCAATCGGTTCCAAAGTATTCCCGCACATAATAGAGAGACATGTGATCGCATACAAATGTAAGCAAGGGTTGAAATTATGTTTTGGTCAAATATATCTGTTTGCCCTTCTTGCGGGCAATTTGCTGTCTACAAATTTGTAATTATGTTCCGGCCCCCTGACCAAAAAGATAAAATAAATACTGATTTAAGACATTTGGTACATAATTGGTCTAGCCTAAAATTAACAAATTTAGAGTTGGCCTACAATTATACTGAATTTGTATTTGATTTTGAATTGCCTAGTAATAACCACTGGTGAGTGATGTGAACATGAATTTCTGTGGTCCCTACTGTTGCAGTCATGACGCAAGTGGAGCTATGCTGTCAAATCCTCCCACGTTTCTCGTTTGACCCGTTGTTTTCAGCAACTGATATTTTTGAATTTGGTGAAAGGTTTACTAGCAACAAACTACAGTGCATTCGGAAAGTATTCAGACCCCTTGAATTTTTTCACATTTTGTTAAGTTACAGCCTTATAAAATTGACTAAATTATTGTTTTTTCTCATCAATTTACACACAATACCCCATAATGACAAAAGGCTGTAACGTAACAAAATGTGGAAAAAGTCAAGAGGTCTGAATACTTTTTGAATGCACTGTACTTAGCTAGCTTCTAGCCTAATGTTTGATATCAATGTGATCTCCTCATAATGAACAGTGTGAGTGTCCTGACGAGAAGGCAAACTTTTCTAGCTATGCCAGGCAAAATCTGGTATCAGCTCATTGTTATGGATGCATCAAAATTAATTTAAATAGAAAACAGCTTAAACAAACACAAATGCAGCTACTTAACTGTTATTCTGGCTGCAGAGGTGACGGTGTTAACCGTAGCTAGTTGGCTAGCTAGCAAGCAAGGGACAAGAACATTGCCAGCGAGTATGGCAACGGAACATATAGAATGAACAACTGTGGCGCACCCATCAATATCAAACAAACTGGGTCGCGCCTCTAGCAACCAAAATATTAAAGTGTAATTCTCTTAGAAAAATGAAATCAACCATTTTTCTGTATTTCTACCAGTAAATCTGTGTTTTAGTATTGTTTTCTTTGGCAACTGCGGTATAAGTGGGATAAATGCCTCCGTTCTGTACATTACCTTGGAAATAACGGATGACACAGCAGGACAAGGGAAAAATGAACTCCGCGAACGTACTCGGCTCCGCATCTTCCCGCTGCGTCGTCCATTATTTCCAAGGTAAAATACAGAACTTCTGCGTTTATGTAAACAAACACAAATGCAGCTACTCTGCTGTTATTCTGGCTGCAGACGTCGTGACTGTTAACCGTAGCTAGTTGGGACAAGAACATTGCCGGCGAGCATGGCAACGGAACTTATCGAATGAACAACTGGGTCGCGCCTCTAGCAACCGAAAAATGAGAAAGTTTAATTATCTTAGAAAAATTTCATAAACCATTTTTTTTGTATTTCTACCGGTAAATTGCCACTACTTAGTCCATTATTTACAAGGTAATATACAGAACAATATTTCTGAACTCCCATTAAGTCTCAACATAAAGTTTATTGCAAGGTGGTTCTACTGACTTCATGTGTGTCAAGCACTTGGAAAAACACCTGAATGGGATCTGTAGCCAATGAACGACCAAATAAGAGAAACGAGCATCAGAAACTGAGGCCTTGTAAGATTCAAGGGCTCAGTTGGAAAGAACAGCATAAGGGATACTTTGTTCTTTCATCTTTAACACATTTCTAACTCATCTGGAGTCATTTCAATTTAGAGAATGTGCCAGGAATGTAATGTTATGTGGACTGATGCACATTGGAAGTGACCCAAATTTTCCACCTCTGGAGCCTGTTCAGGAGGGTGCAACATCACAGAATGTTCAAATAGAAATGTGTTGTGTATGTACAATGAGGAAATGTCCGTTTTATACAGTACATCCATCTACACCATTCTGATTCATCTCACCAATGACACCCTTTGTCTTTAGCCTTGCAATCTTTTGCTACATTTGGACCAACCTGTTTGAGTTTAAATGAGACAACCATGTCAATAAAGGCTTCTTTTTTGTGGAAACCAACAACCAAATTAAGATTGTTTTACATTGTGTATAGCTGCAGGTGTTATTTTCAATCCCAATTGTTATGTTAGTGTTGAACAGAAAATTGTATTTTTGTTTCAGATATGTACAACCATTCCTGTATCTATTTTCTACAATAAATCCTTAAGTATGGTTATTTTTTACTACTGCTCTGACTGTTGTAAATGCATTGTGCATATCTGTATGTGTGGTGTTCATATGGTCATAGCATTAGCAAGTGGACACACACACACTAAAACACATTTCACTCTTTTGGCCATTAGTTGACTAAAGACAGGCAGAGCTGAGGGACCAAGCACATTTTCCCCACCACACATCCCAGCCAACCACAATGCCTGATTAGAAAAACAAAACAGCAACACCAGCATTACCACACTTTTCCAAATCCACCTAGATGGGAGAGGAAAGGCTCTCGAAAGCTAAGCTTAACACGGAGCCGTGAACTCACAAACCACAGTGTGAGGGGGAGGGAGAGAGGGAAAGAATCAAAAACAAAAAGACAGACAAAACTTCAAGCTGGGTTTCAAAGCCTTTATTAGGTTCCAGAGAAAATGCTAGTTCATACATAAACTAAATGTCACTTCAAGGTGGAATTTCTGATTGATATTAGTACAAACCAGTGAGGAAAATAAAGAGCAATAAACAATGAGGTGATTTAAGAGGCTAAACATGGTAGGATTCTTCTGGAGGATCAAAACTACCCCTCCCATAATTCAACACCCAGCTAGTGTTCTCAACCAAAGGGCAGATTCCATGACACATCACAATACCAACATGACGGTGAGGAAAACAAATTATATAACATTTAAAAAAAGGTTGAACACTTTCACTAGTCTCTCATACACACATCTGTAGACGCGCTTCCGCAAACTACTGTCTATCCCAAAACCAGTTAAATGCAATACGAATCAACGTCCTCGGTTGACCAGCGTATACAGATGCATGTATGCATTACAGATGTCAGACTAGCAAAATAAAATGTGTGAAAAGAATATAAACAGCTTTCATACACCAGCCTGTTTTAGTCTTTCCAGGTGAGTGTACTTACAGACTGACTACATGTTCACAATGACAACACAGGGCTGGAGAGTGAGGGTGGGGCCTAGAGCTGGGCGATATGGACACAAATCCATATTACGATAAATTACTGAATTATCACAATAACGATTAATAGAACGATAAGTTTAGAACATTAATGTGCACCCGTAAGTCTACTTCTGTATTTTACCATACCCTTAGAACTACTACTACAACTTTAAAATGTTGTAACTATCAAAAGTAATTTTGGCAATAGCCCTTATTAGCAAACTTATTTAATTTCAAACTTCACATTTCTCTAGTATAGGCTACTTATTGTGGTTATTGATATCAGTAAAATGTCCTCGATAAATGGTCAGTGTTGATAATTTTTGGTTTATCGTCCCAGCTCTATTAGAGTACATTGTGTGTCATACAGCAGGGCCATAACACATCGGTATCTGTGTGTGTGTGTGAGTGGGGTGAAGGGGCGAGACAGAATACAAACAGACGATCAGACTGAGGGTTTGTAGCTTGTTTGGGATATACACTCCTCAATATCTGAGGACAGAGGGATGGACAGATTAGCAGACCATGTTTACCGAACCCAAGCCTAACAGCCAGGACACGCAAGGGAGGGGTGGGTGGATAACATTCCCTGTTCCCTCCCCTCTTTTACCGGTACCCGGGACCAGGCTGGGCGTAACCCGAGCCGAAGGGGGGGCGGTTGCGGGCGTAGGGGTTTGACACCCCAGGAGGCGGGGTGACGTTGCTACCGGGGGGAGGGGTGTAGCCGGGACGGGGCTGGTAACCCTGGCCAGGCTGGGGCTGGGAGCCTGGGGGCAGGCTGTAGTTGGCAGGCTGGTTGGCCTGGGAGGTGTAGTTTTGGGGAGGGAAGACCCCTGGGGGGTACTGCTGTGCACCCTGAGGTGGAGGAGCCTGCTGTTGGCCTCCCTGGAAGCCGGGGGCTGGGGTCTGGCCAGGCGCGGGGGCCTGGGAGGTGGGGGCAGGGTAGTTCTGGAAAGTTTGCTGCTGTTGGGGCTGAGGGCCGCCAGGTTGCGGGGCCCCAGGCTGGGGGGTGTATCCTGCTGAGAGAGCGAGACAGAGTTGGGGAGAGAAGTAGAGTATAACTTTTCGTTGTGATCCATTTCTCATTCATAGCATCATTTCTGTGAAGCTCTGGGCGATTTTTATAAGATTAGCCTGTCCTTCTTGGACCTTTTCTAAAGGAAAGAGTGATGAGGAATGAGTGTGTCTTACCAGGGTACTGCATGCCATACTGCTGCTGTGGTGCTGGCTGCTGGGGTGGGTATCCACCTGGGGCCTGGTACTGGTACATCTGACCTGGAGAAGGAAGACAGACATCAGTTTGATTTCTGAAAAAAAAAAAAAAAAGCACACGGCTAGAATCGGACAGGATGGGCTTAGTGCAAACAGCTCCAACCACTATAATTAAAAAAAGGATGGGTTCATCAAGGCCCTGCACCCAGACAATGCTCTATGGCACATCACAGTCAGCTGTACAGATCTAAGCTAAACAAAACTTCGCTCCCTTGCTCGCTCTTACATACACACATTTATTTGGATAGACCAGTGTGTATTGGGTCAAAGCGAGTGTCGTCTGTCTAAACAGGTCTGTGTCAGTAGACAGCCACTTTCCTCCCAGCTTTTATTAGCCATGACCTCACGTCTAACTGTGTGTGTGTGTGTGTAGTCCGTGTCCCATTTAATAAAAAACTCTAGAATTGCATGTCCCCTTAATAATGTGGACTGAGGAGTGGGTTTAAGAGAGTCTAAAATAAAAGCAAACTATACTTGCAAAACACTGAAACCATTGGCCAACTAAAGTTTTCCAGTGAGTCTCACCATGTTCAGCAAACATGTAGAGTTGGCCACCAGTGTATTCCCTTTACAAGGCCTGTATCGCACTCCCAAAGCCCCTGGCGTGTAAAGTAGGGCGACGACGTATTAAAAACACAAAGAGTAAAAGGATAATGAGAGAAGGCTGGTTTACGGTTCACTGGTTTTTCATGTGCCAGTTAAAGCGGAGCGTTGATTTTCCACTCTTGTAGAGGGCTCGTAACAGAGCCCTATGGAACTCCTTTGTGAGGGAATAGGGCCTGGAGATTGGTGCTAGGCTATCAGTAGGTTAATGAAGCAGTAATTTATGTGATAGTTCACTCAAGAAAGTGGCTGAAAGATACAAAAATTTGCACAAATACAGACACACACGTTCATTACGATAAATAACCAATAATGTCCTATGAGAAAATGGTGAAGCTTGAAATGAAATAACTGTACTAATATGGGTGATTGTTGATGGGACAATTGATAGCTACAACTTTTAAAGTAGTAGTAGTATTAAATGGTTAATATGAATATTTTTCATTCAATATATTGTTATAATTCTGTCAATTAGTTTTTTTCTTCTTTCTTCCATATTGCCCAGCTCACAACCACCACACCAGGGTTTCCATTCAAAAAAAAAAAAGGTGGCGCGTGACAACGTGTTCTGGAAGATTTCAATTTACTGTCCATTTGAGAAATGTACCAGGCCCATATGCACTGGGTGAGTAACCCATTAGAGTGTCCACCCACGGTGTTCAGAATGACAGAAACCACATTTACATTATGGTAATGCATCTTAACAGAACATGACACTCCTGTAATGAAGCAGACAAAACAATTTAAGATTTGCCAAAATTCAATTTGCAGGAAAACACCATTCTAAAACACTGCACCTGATGCCAGCAGTATATGACAGATGAAAATCTGTTAGAACCTTAGAGGGGGAACCTAAAGATGCAACAACTAGGATGGGTTGATATGACTAGGATTGTGTCTTCGGCTCCTGGACAACGAAAGAAAGTTGATACCAATAGAACAGGAGAGAAATGGCATATGATGAGGAAGTCTTTCAAAAGGCGGCGCGTGTGGCAGAAAGTCTAGCGGATTAAGTTGCGGATGTCAGTGAAAAGCATCGAAACTGTATGAAGATGTGTCTTGAGTATAACTTTTAAATGTTGAGACAAGGTGTGGCGATGATAGCCTATACGCGTCGCTCCCCAGGATGCACTCAGCTGTCTCCTGCCAAATCTTGTGCATTCATTGTGGGAATTGTTTGCCCTTTGTTTATTTTTTATCAATTTTACCTGTAGTAAATGTACCGTTAATCCCTGTCATCTGGTTACAATCATTTCTGTTAATGCATTGTATTACTACACTGAACAAAAATAAAACATAACATGCAACATTTTCAAAGATTTTACTGAGTTACAGTTCACATAATGAAAGCAGTCAATTGAAATAAGTTCATGAGACCCTAATCTATGGATTTCTCATGACTGGGAATACAGATATGCATCTGTTGGTCACACACACACACACACACACACACACACACATACATACATATAAAAAAGTAGGGGGGTGGATCAGAAAAACAGTCAGTATCTTGTGACCACCATTTGCCTCATGTAGCGCAACACATCTCCTGTGCATAATGCACACGAGGCTGTGCATTATGCTGAAACATAAGGTGATGGTGGCGGATGAATGGCACAACAATAGGCCTCAGGATGCCGTTACGGTATCTCTGTACATTCAAATTGCCATCAATAAAATGCAATTGTGTTTGTTGTCCGTAGCTGATACCTGCCCATACCATAACCCCACCACCACAGGGGACACTTCACAATATTGACATCAGCAAACCGCTCACCCTACACAACACCATATCTGCCATCTGCCCAGTACAGTTGAAACCGGCATTCATTTGTGAAGAGCACACTTCTCCAGTGCCAGTGGCGAGCACTTGCCCTGTCGGTTACGACACCGAACTGCAGTCAGGTCAAGACCCTGGTGAGGACAACGAGCACGCAGATAAGCTTCCCTGAGACAGTTTCTGACAATTTGTGCAGAAATTCTTCAGTTGTCCAAACCTACAGTTTTCAGCTGTCTGGGTGGCTGGTCTCAGACGATCCCGCAGGTGAAGAAGCCGGATGTGGAGAACCTGGGCTGGCGTGGTTACACGTGTAATGCGGTTGTGAGGCCGGTTGGACGTACTGTAAAATTCTCTAAAATGAAGTTGTAGGCGGCATTTGGTAGAGAAATTAACATTACATTATCTGGCAACAGCTCTGGTGAACATTCCTGAAGTCAGAATTTGATTTATTTTTTATTTCACCTTTATTTAACCAGGTAGGTCAGTTGAGAACAATTCTCATTTACAACTGCGACCTGGCCAAGATCGAGCAAAGCAGTGCGACACAAACAAAGTTACACATGGGATAAACAAACATACAGTCAATAACACAATAGAACAGTATGGGATGAGGTAGTTGGGTGGGCTATTTACAGGTGCAATGATCAGTAAGCTGCTCTGACAGCTGATGCTTAAAGTTAGTGAGGAAGATAGGTCTCCAGCTTCAGTGATTTTTGCAATTCGTTCCTGTCATTGGCAGCAGAGAACTGGAAGGAAAGGTGGCCAAAGAGTTGGCGGCTTTGGGGGTGACCAGTGAAATATACCTGCTGGAGCGCGTGCTAAGGGGGGGTGATGCTATGGTGACTAGTGAGCTGAGATAAGGCGGGGCTTTACCTAGCAAAGACTTATAGATGACCTGGAGCCAGTGTGTTTGGCGATGAATATGAAGCGAGGGCCAGCCAACGAGAGCATACAGGTCGCAGTAGTGGGTAGTATATGGGGCTTTGGTGACAAAACGAATGGCACTGATAGACTGCATCCAATTCGCTAAATAGAGTGTTGGAGTCTATTTTGTAAATGACGTCGTTGAAGTAGTCGCTTGGAGACGCTTAGTGTGACTCTAGTGTGACTGAGTTTACAGTCTAACCAGACACCTAGGTATTTGTAGTTGTCCACATATTCTAAGTCAGAACCATCCAGAGTAGTGATGCTAGACGGGCTGGCAGCGATCGTTCGAAGAGCATGCATTTAGTTTTACTCCCTCACTAACTTTAAGCATCAGCTGTCAGACAATGCCAATTGCACGCTCCCTTGAGACATCTGTGGCATTGTGTTGTGTGACAATACTGCACATTTTATTGTGGCCTTTGTCCCCAGCACAAGGAACCCCTGTGTAATGATAAGAGATGCACAATCTCTCGGAATCAGACGATGTTAGCAAAAAATGCCAACATCGGCCCGATGTCTAGTTTAATGCCGATGTGCAAAACCGATGTCAAAGCTGACGTGCATACCTATTGACACCATGAAAAATGCAGCGCTACACACAAAAGCAGAAAAATACTAAGCGCACACTTCCAATAACTAAACAAGTTAAGCACTCATTTGAAATAAGAACATTTTAGCAAGACAACACAAAGGCAAAATCCATTAACGCCAAGATAATGGAAATCATTGCCCTATCATCATTGCCCTAGACTATCAACCGTTTTTTCTCAATTTCCACCTGAATGACGTGCCCAAAGTAAACTGCCTGATGCTCAGGCCCTGAAGCCAGGATATGCATATAATTGGTAGCATTAGGAAAAAAAACACTTTGAAATTTGTAGAAATGTTAAAATTACGTAGGAGAATATAACATAATAGATATGGTAGGAGAAAATCCAAAGAAAAACCAACTGGAATTTTTGTTGAGAGACCATGCTCTTACAATGGAAAGTGTAAGGGCATATTGGAAATTAGCTCCCTGGATGCAATTCCTATGGCTTCCACAGGATGTCAGTAGTCCATGTTCAAGGTTTCTGGCTTGTAACTTCAAAAACAAAGAAGAAATATCAGTTTTAGTACAGGGACCCAGTCTTGGAAATTCGTGTTTGCGCGCGTCATGAAGAAAGGACGCACCTGCTAAAATCGGTTTCCTATTGAACATACTTCTTTCCGTAAGAAGTATTATAGTTTGATTACATTTTAGGATATCTGAGGAGTAAATAGAAACATATTTTGACTTGTTGAAACAAAGTTTAGGGGTAGATTTTTAGATTCCTTTCTCTGCATGTTTAACAAGTGGATTACTCAAATCGATGGCGCCTACTAAACTGACTTTTTGGGATATAAAGCAGGATTTTATCTAACAAAACGACACTACATGTTATAGCTGGGACCCTTTGGATGACAAATCAGAGGAAGATTTTCAAAAAGTAAGTGAATATTTAATCTCTATTTGTGAATTTATGAAACCTGTGCCGGTTTAAAAATATTTTGATGTGGGGCGCCGTCGTCAAACAATCGCATGGCATGCTTTCACTGTAATAGCTACTGTAAATCAGACAGTGCAGTTAGATTAACAAGAATTTAAGCTTTCAACCGATAGGACACTTATATTTACCTAAATGTTTAGTATCCATAACATTTATGATTATTTATTTGAATTGTGCGTCCTCCAGTGTCACCGGAAGTTGTCCCGCTAGCGGGATGCCTAGCCCTAAGATTAAAACGTACAAAAAGTACTCGAGGCTGTGAACAGTGACAGTGCGCACCAAGGAAGAGAGGCCGCGGACAGAGCTGAAACTTCACTGCTTGACGTGTATGATGAAATCCTGGCTGAGAATGAAACGAATGAAAAACAAAACAGCAAGTAAGTGAAAGACATAGGTTTTGATGTTTTACTGGTAATGGGGACAAACGGCAACAAAATACTTTGTCAGTGTGCTGTGTGTAACCTTTATTTAACTAGGCAAGTCAGTTAAGAACAAATTCTTATTTACAATGACGGCCTACCCCGGACGACGCTGGGCCAATTGTGCGCCGCCTTATGGGACTCACAGCCGGATGTGATACAGCCTGGATTCAAACCAGGGACTGTAGTGACCTCATGCTCTGAGATGCAGTGCCTTAGACCGCTGCGTCCGTGTGTGTGTGTAACTATTTAACTGTACTAGAATGCTTAAAAAGGCAAAAGATGTATATATATTTTTTGGCAAGGAAAATATCAGTATGGCCAAAAATGTCATATCGGTGCATCCCTAGTAATTATCAAAAAGCTTGATATGCCACACTTGTCTGGTGGATGGATTATCTTGGCAAAGTAGAAATGCTCACTAACAGGGTTGTAAAAAAATGTGTACCCAAAATTTGAGAGAAAAAAGGTTTTTGTGGATATGAAAAACTTGGGGATCTATTATTTCAGCTCATGAAACCAATACTTTAAAATGTTGCGTTTATATTTTTGTTCAGGATACTTTAGGTGTTCATTTTTCCCAGGTCTGGACCAGATGAATGAACCATGTTTAATTCCTCCACCATTGCTTTTCCCTCAATTATAACATGATGCAAATTGTGAAAAGCCTATATGATGAAACCAGATATATTGCACTGAGACATCTATGGAAAATGTCAACAGTTAAAATCAGTTACTTCAACAATAAGTTACAACAGGACAGTCAGTCTAAGGTTCACGGGTTAATGAGTCTATAATGAAGGGGGACAACAGCTGCAACCCCACCGTCAACCCCTGTAATGTGAGCACAATGGTGCTCCAGTGAGAATGACAATGTGTGTGTGTGGGTTGGCTGTTTTGGTCTCCTGCCTGCTATCCATCATGTGTATTACATAATGTGATGGAGGGATGGATGGGGCTGCCGTCAGGCCTCATTGGCCAGAGGACTTCATCTCTGATCTCTGCTCTGTACATTTAAATCCCAAAGGAAAGAGAAATCACTGGCTCTCTATGGAGAGAGACCGGCTGCCTGCACATGTATTCCTTCAACTGAACAGAAAACAGCTGGAAAAATCATTCTCTGGAATGCCATTGCTTGACTGTAGTTTTAGACTTTTGGGGATGTTTTCAAAAAGGAAGAGTTTATTGGTAGTCTGATAAAGTATCACCGTCTTTACTGAGGTGGGTGAACAGGTGTGCTATAACTGTTGGTTGCCCTCTCACCCAGAGAACACTCCGCCCTCTATGGTGGATCATCGTCTGATATGAAAGAGAGCCACTATACATATTCTGTTTATGGATCTTGTTAGTGCCATGTTTTCTTGTATTCACAAACCAACCATGTGTTGTCAGAGAAAGAGGGGGAGCTATCTGGCCATCTACCCTCAAAGCACATGATCTGTGTCCACGTTGACTTTCTGAAGAAGTCTTCTCTGTGCATATTCCCAATGCACCACACCCTTAATCAACGTGTTCATTCCCAACATGTTGGTTGAAGTGCAATGCTCCTTTGAGACTATTCCTGGTCAACAATAAAATCGGTCTCCATTGTGTTGTGTTGACTTTGTTCATCTATAACCCAGGCACTCAGGGGAGACAGAGGGGCAGAGACGGTGTTGAATTTATGGGAACGTTTGGGGATCAAATTATCATCAGGCACACCATTGAAGTGTTGGGATTGGTGAAAACATGTCCATGCAGCCTGACGAGGCTGTCTGCCCACCAGCTGCAGCCCAGAGCCGCTCTCCTCCTTGGAAGTCTGGGAGAACCGGATGGAGGGACAAGCACAGCGAAGAAAATAGGAGGATGAACCCATGACGACGTCCAGAAGATGCCCTGCCATGACAGGGTTGGACTCAACATCTAAAAGGACAGCCAACCACATGGTAAGCGAGGTCACACTGAACCTAATAACTGCCAATGACCATTATATGACCATGCGGTCATTGATGGACAAACTAAAAGCGACCAGCACAAAGTGCAAGGGTCTGGAATTTATAGAGAATCACTGAGTTGTATAAGTAAGAACTAAGGAATAATTACTGTGTAACTTAAGACTCTTATGGGTGTCTTGGCTCTGCTAAACTCAACCCCAACCCCTTGGAGAAGCCTGAACACTGACCGAGCCAAAACCACTGGTCTGGGGAACACGGTCAAACCGTGACCATGTGGAACCTCAGTGTGTTCCAGGTGTGGTTTGGAGGTGCTGGTATGGTTCCTCTGAGTCACAGCTCAACAAGCCTACCGTGTGGATGTGTGTGTTCCAGCTGTGGTTTGGATCCCGTGGTGTGGTTGTCTGCGTGCTGCTTGTGGGTCTTTTTGGGTGAAAACGGATACGTCTCCAGAGATGGAGGCTACGGAGAGCCACAACATAAAAAAAAATAAAAAGTGCATTCCAATGACAAAACATCACATCCAAAATAACGAACTCGCTAAATAAGAAGACTGACTCGCAACATTTTCCTCTGTCCCCTCCCTTACTGTTTCTGTCCGTCTCATATACTGAGATGCCAAACCCTAGGACACATACACCTAGCCATCTGGTAAGAGAGTTAACTCGCCAGCAGGGCACACCTCTGTGTTGATTCCATAACACCACCATTATGGGGAAACCCAGTAGGTCCGAGAGGAAAAGCTCAGGGAAGGTCTGGTCGGGAAGGCAAGATAACACCAAAAACCATTTCCCCCTAAAAACACGACCCCAAAGTAGCTCGCAACTAGAGACTACAGAGATGACTGCTTGATTTTTATTTTTTATTTCCCCACCTCGGTCTGATCTGATCCCTTGTTCATGCATCCCTCCGTTAGAGGGGCCGGAGACTGCAGACATCCCATTTTCCAAGAACTACATGATGTTCATGGTGGAGTGCAGATAGCAGGAGGAGGGGATTCTACATGAAGAGTTGTCTGGCTGACTAAGATGGATGCCAAGATCATGAATACACTATTTATACAGTTGATTAAGTCACTTCCGTGAACAGTTTCTCTGTGTCTGTGATAACATGGAATTCCTCATTAAATCTAAAATGTGCTTACATACAGTCTTATGTTACAGAGACATCATCCACTAAATCACAGCATGCAGAGTGTAAAATAAATAAATAAGGTACCGGATTCAGGACTGGGGAACTGGCCAATCCAAGTGCAACATCTAGCCATCACCAAGTCAGATAGAGTTCTGCTGCATCAATGGCATTAAATCCCCTACCAAGATGGCAGTTCCACTTCATTCCAACAGCTTGACAAACAATGAATACAAGTAGAGCAATCTATTCCTCCTGTTTGTGGTTGTAGACAAGCCCGAGCAGTGAACATCTGGGTTAAACCATTGTGAAACTGACTCGCCCATAAAGTTATAAATGTATGTAGTGATGAGGTGAAAACAGAGCAAAAAACAACAACTGTGGTAGTGACTGGGAGTAGTGACAACTCTACTGGGACAGAACGGCCCAATGCTGCAACGCAAGAGAAGTGTTCCACAACACACTGACTGGGTCAAGGCTGCCCTTAGGCACTGCACAGGTCTAGGATCAGTTTAAAGCAAACTGAAATGGGGTAACTCTTGGGCCAAATTCATTCTCCTGTTTTGACAGGACAAAGCAACAGAGTCAATGCACGCACACACACTTTTTAGGGGTCTCAGTGGACCCCAGGTATTTGGAGGTGCTAAACCACCCACACTGATAATCTCTCAAACAGCTATTACAACCCCCCCCCCTCCCACACACACTTAAGTTGTCATGGTTTTGTGATGCCTTTCCAGGGACATAAACAGCCATTAAACCCACTTTACATACACCACAAGTGTTGTACTCCCCTACTGCACAATTCCTCAGATCACACCGTTTCCTACATATATTCACTCATGCAGAGCTATGGTGTGTCTGCATGCGAGTTTCATGGTAATTTAGAATGTGTGTGTTCCTAACCGTCCATGGCTGCTGGGGGTCCCTGCTGTACCCCTGCATAGGGGGCCTGTGGCTGGGGGGGCACCCCGGGTTGGGGGGCGGCAGACGAGGATGAGGCAATGCTGTCTGGAGTACCTGACCGCTCGTCAGCCAAGACACCTGGAGGGGCTAGATAAGAGATAGCGAAAGGGTATGTGAAAAATAAAACATGGTGGAGAGTGAGGGTAAGGTGTGTGACAACAATGTAGTCAGAAGACTGCATAGAAAGTACAAACATAAAGCGAAAAAAAGAAATTGCACGGCAACGATGGAATTACCTGGGACCTGGTCCTCACTCAGGCCGAAGGCGGAGATGACGTTCTTGCTGACCTCGCCCTGGTTCTTCAGGGGGTCGAAGGCCGACATGCTGGCCGCGCTGACTGGGACCGGGGCCTGCTTCATTGCTGCTTCTGCTGCCACCGCCCTCCCCTCATGTCTATCCACCAAGTCTGGATAGAGGGAGTGGAGGGTAGTGGAGAGAGGGAGTGGAGGGTAGTGGAGAGAGGGAGTGGAGGGTAGTGGAGAGAGCGACACGTGTCAACACACAATCACAAGAAGACATGGACAAAGATGCTAGAGAAGCACACACACACGTCAGTTTGAGGCAGAGAGAGTTGTTCATAAATAGTTCAATTATCGTTAATCATTGAACAGTCAAACCACTGTGTAAGTAGGGCTTACGAGGGCTTTCATGGGTGTATTCTCCTAACCCTGGGATGTTACCACACCAAAGGAAACACCTTGTTAAAAAACGAAAAAACTTTTACACACTTCTCTCCTCTACGCCTCGGATAAACAAATCCACCTGTTGCCGGCCGCCACACGCCAGCAAGCTAACAACGCTGATGCAACGAATCCTGGGAAACTGCCCCTGGCATAAAGACTCAGTCATGGACACTCTTACTGACAGTTGTGGCTGTTTTGCGTGATGTATTGTGGTCTCTACCTTCTTGCCCTTTGTGCTGTTGTCTGTTCCCAATAATGTTTGTACCATGTTTTGTGTTGCTTCCATGCTGTGTGGTCATGTTGTGTTGCTGCCATGCTGTGTGGTCATCTTAGGTCTCTATGTAGTGTTGTCTCTTGTCGTGATGTGTGTTTTGTCCTATATTTATATTTTATTTTTAATCCCAGCCCCTGTCCTCGCAGAAGGCCTTTTGGTTGGCCGTCATTGTAAATAAGAATTTGTTCTTAACTGACTTGCCTAGTTAAATATAAAAAAAACATAGGGCAGGTGTGGAATGTGATTGGGCCACTGGATTAGAAGTGAAAGATGTTTTGGAAGGCGGACAAACCATCTCTTTCAGAGAGAAATGAATGAACTGATAAAAACAACCGGCCTGTAGCTGTTGGTATTTCATAAAGTTACAACAAATATGCTAGATGTGTGCATGTCTGTATTTCATTAAATTATGTAAAACACAATTCACACTAGCAAACAGATAGGGGTGTGTATGTGTGTACCTACCCCGGTCTGGTGCTGATGCAGCCAGGCCAGGTTCTGAGGGGGGCTCCAGGCTGTCCAGAAGACTGTTGACTTTGTTCCTGAGCTCAATGAGTTCCCTGCGCAGATACTTCACCTGACTGGACTCCAGAGGTCTCGGCTGACCATTCACTGTCGGGGGGAGAGAGTGTGAAGAGAAAGTGTGAGACGATATTTCGACGTCAATACATTTCAAATACTGAATGTGGCGTCTCGGTATGGAACTTCAAGATGTGGGAGAAGGAGGTGAGGGTGAAGGGGGGGAGGGGACTACTTCCACAAGCCATCCCTCTCCATCCACACTATGGCACTCCAGAGCCATGGAAGACAGTGATGGAGTAATCTCCCCCAGACAGCCCTCCTGATCACTGTAACAGATGAGTCTTTAGGTCTGTACATTTCTTATGGTCCGGTGTGAGTTAAGTCAATTCCAGACTAGACCAAACTAGATGAAACCAGACCAGGGGTTGGGGTCCAGACCAGATCAAACGAGCTAGGAACCGAGCAGCAGGCCTGTTCAGGGTAAGTAGGATTAACAGACCGTGATGTTCAGCTATGGAGCCAGAAACAACATGGCACCCGAACAAACCAACAACCATTATTACTAGTCCCCACCCCATCTCTCATGAACCCTGTCCTGTTAAAATCAAATGTAGGCTATGTCATTGTCTTTAGTAAACACATTACTTCTGTTACACACAGACATTTGCAGTCTGATAAGTCAGCATGCCTGCAGGTGTGTGTGTGTGTGATGGGGAATTCCCAGTGTCTTTGTGATCACAGACTCCGAAGCGTGGGAGAGATCCGCTTCTTGCCAGTGAGGAATCCTGCGGTTTGGACACACCAGCCCTCAGCAACATCCACACACACAATCTCACATAACTGTCCATGTATTCTGTAATTTATGTGTGTGTTTATGCCGTGCACCTGTCCTGTTAGTGGTGGGTCATAAGGGGGTAGACTGCAGACAGAGACACTAGGGCCGTTTCTTGGAAATAGAGCCCCAGACACCTGCAGTCTCAGAGAGGAGTAGTAGTCCCCTGGTTCCACCACCACATCACTGGGTCAGAGGTTAAAGTACATAGCACAGAAAATGTGGAGTCATGTCTCCATGAAATAACTATATAACAGCTGTTAGCACCATCTATCTGTAATATATACCCTGTGTTCTTAGGCAAACTCATAAATGAACTACTCTGATGTTGACATGAGGTCAGGTATGGTTAGGCCAGACAGATCCATCCAGGTCATGGTCAATGAGAGTGGGTTAAATGTCAATGTACTAGGAAGTACTAGGTTATTCAGGAGCTCTTTTCCAGAGAGGAGAGGAGCCAGGTAATACCGTTAACGGGCAGCATGCTGTAGTGATATACAGGATATGGCAAATATCATCTAGGAAAAATAAACAAAGGCTACTATGCATGACAAGAGTGATGAACAGTGCTGACAGTGGCTACAGTCTGGGCCTTGAAGATGCATGAGTACAGTTCTGCTGCTCACTGGGTCTGTTATGCTGTTAGCTCTGTGTGTGGGTGTGTTAGAGAGTGAATGAGACAGAACGTTTAACTGTGTGTGTGTTTGCTGTACATGTGCCTAGTGATGGATATAGGGCTGGGCGATATCAAATTCATTTGAATGTATGTTTTAGCGCAATGTTCCAAATGCCTGTATCACAAGAATCTAGGTTTTTATTTCACTTTTTTTTAATGAGCGTTCTGTCTCCTTCCGTGCTTTGTGCACGGTGCACCTTCCCAACCGCACACTGACACCAAGCCCCTCCCCCTGCCACTCACAACAAAGACAACTTCTTTCTCTGACAACAAGCAGTTTAAACTCACTATTTGCATTTGGAGGTATGGTCATTTGGAAAAACTCTTAGACATTTTATTGTAATAAGCTAGGTTTCCATCCCACTGGCATGCAAATATTCTACATTTTATATTGATAAAATCAAAATGTAATTAATTTTAGAAGGCTGTAACCTATCAAAATGTGGAAAAAGTCAAGGGGTCTGAATACTTTCCGAATGCACTGTATATATAGTGAATCTGCCTTAAGTTTGAGAAGATAACAAATATTTTTAGGCCATACCGCCCAGCCCTAGATGGATCCCTGCCTAGTGCTAAACACCACAGCATACATCTGGGCCTGAAAGACTAGAGGAACCATGTATCATCTCAATGAGTCCCAGTGCTGCTCTATAGAGGCCTTACAGGCTGCAGACAGGCTGCCATAGCACCACAATCCTCATCAGCACTGACTGGACGGGGATGGACTTAGCAGACAATTACAATAAGAGTGATAATTCAACAGAGGAGGGCGTCTGTCCCTCATATGAGCCTCATCTCTAGAAGGCCAGAGGTGCTAAATCACCACACAGGAACCTCACAGGGACAGTGTGGTGCAGAGGGCTGAATGGGGGTGAGATAGAGTTATAGGGGCACAGAGGAAAGAGAATATGGTCCAATATCATGGAAAGGAAAAGGAGAGCCGCACACTCTAGGAGCTCAGATGCAATAATTTAATAACCAAACCACCAACGTTTCGACCCTGATGAAGACCGCTTGTCTGTTGAAACGCTGGTTATTAAATTATTGCATCTGAGCTCCTAGAGTGTGCGGCTCTCCTTTTCCTTTCCAAGTGTTCTACTCCGCTAGCCAACACCTCAGCTAAACAGGTGAGCGTTTCGTTCGCCTCCAGGGATATCATTGGACATGGTCAGTTGGTACCAGCAGGGGAACAATCAGCCGCACATAAGACTCTGGTTTGACACAGCAACGCCATATGACCCAAACCAGACGAAGGCTGTAGCTCTGTTCAGAAGTAGTGCATGATATGGGTGGCAGGTAGCCTAGAGGTTATAGAGTTGGGACAGTAACCGAAGGGTCACTAATTCAAATCCGTGAGGCAACAAGGTGAAACATTTTCGAAAATTCAGGTCAATGAGCCCTTGAGCAAGGCAATTAACACTAATTTCTCCAGGGTTGCCGTTGATAATGGCAGACCCTGGCCGTGAGCCCACTGAGGGTTTCTCAGGGAGTGGGAAACGCAAAATAAATTGTTCTAAGTCACACATGCCTATTAATACACACTTGTACATGTGAGAAATAGGGCACTTATAAGTACCCACCAAATGATTATTACTATTTATATGGGAAACAGGGTGTCATTTAGGATGACTCAACTCCTGGACCACGACCAGGACAGACAGACAAAAGCACTGTCCAACACTACAGGAGACCACCAAATCTCACATAGGAGAGTGGAAATCCTTTTAGAATTCCCTTAACGTTAGTGGAATTCTACAGACAGGATTCCAGAACCCTGTGTGTGTGTAACATTTAGCAGAGACCCAGGGGGTCAGGAGAAGATCCTGTATAGAGACACTTCCCTCCTGCTCCCAATCCTGGCACACGTCTGGAAATATGGGCTCCATGTGAGGTCACGACTGTGGCGCATGCTGACGCTCTGGGTCTCGGGATGGAGTAAAAAAAAGTATTATTTTTTAAATAAATCCCCAAACATTTTCTTCTCCTTCATTCTGTCTGTCTTTTCTGCCACTCCCTATCTATCTAATAATAGCAGGGACAGTTCAGGGACACTGTGCTGCAGTAAAATTGGGAGCAGAACACATGAAATAACATAATGAGGTCTGACAGCATTGGAGATGAGCGGGAGCAGAGGTGTGTGTGTAAACGGTAACACACACCTGACATCTGCACTGTAAAACTAAGGCGGATCCATAACACCTGGCCAGTGTACAATTCTGTATAATGGACCCACAGCTAGACCACACCTGAAGTCTCTCACACACGAGGGCATCATGATGATTAGGCCTAAAGCAGTAAAGCCAGCATAACTCTCCCTTTGACCTACAGTGTTCGTTGAAAAACAAAAGCTAATTGTCAATCCATCTATCATCCTCTGCAGAACACACTCTTAAAATGGGTTGACACCCAACAAGCTGGAGCTTGACTTCTGAGGGACATGTGAAAACAGACAATTTCACAAGTATAGCTTGGTGCCTCTACTACCCAAGCAGCAGCACATAGACTCCGACCTTGGGATGATACCAGCATGAGAGAATGAGTGTCGAAGTAGGAGTGTCGGGTTCAATGTCAAAATATGAGACTAGACTGCCTCCCAGTGGCATGTTAATGTACATGAACCAAAAAACTATTGGAGAGGGGGCTGTTGGAACAGAACAGTCAGCCTGAGTATTCAAGTAGATACAAAGGATAGAAGTTCTTTATACTACGGTACCATAAAGACTAGAATAACAGAATGAACCTACTTTAATTTCTAATGGGACAAAACAGGTTTGTTTGCTTATTACAAGATGGGTGTGCTTGGCACAGCAGCACATAGGCCCATACTAAAAAAGGGAGGAATGGTTAAGTATGTGTATGATAATATCTTACCAAACAGAGTGAGTTTCAGTATCCTACTGCACTGGATGGCAAAGGAGAGATCCGAGCTGTCGAAAATAGTAATGAGGTCATCATCTGCAGGAAGAGAGCAGAGAACAGCATCAGGTCACATTCCAATCCTTTTTTCCACCATTTCTTGAGATAACGGCTATTCTGAAATGGCTGAATAGGTGAAACCTGTGTAACCTCTACTATTATGGTTGACGATTACTGTAAAAAGGGGAGGATGCCCCCCCATCCTCCCCTTTTTACAGTAATCATCAACCATAATAGTACCATTCTCAAGTGTTTGAAAGAGAACCTGTTTCCATTACCAGCAGGAAACAGCTAAATGTTGAGGGGTCAGATGACATCTAGCTAACACAATGGTGATAATACAACTTAATCCAGTGCTTGTCTAGAGCAGCACAGCTTACCTTCATCCTTGTATTTGATGGTGACCTCATCGTTGCTCTGCAGCTTGCCCCTGAAGACGCGCTGCATCATCAGCACCAGCTCGTCATAGGTGATGTCCTCGTTGTGGATGGGTATGCGTCTGATGTCATCGCCCAGCTGGGCCTTGATGATCAGTTTGCCGCTCAGGTCCAGCTGTCCATTCATGGTGCCGTCCGCCCTCTACTGCTCCCACTGCTGGGGGGGGGGGGGGGGGGGGACATGAGAGATTTAACACACCTAGAGCATGCGGAGAATCATGTAAGTTGGATCATGGGGTCTTATATCACCAATTGGCAACAGATTTTCATGCAAACATTCTAAAATCTGCATAAAACAATATGCACATTTTCCCACCTGAGATGTTTCCATGAAATTAGAGATGAGTCTCTGCGTGATGACGTAGTGCACATAAAAATACCTTTTGTGGTTCAATTCCCATGTACCAAATAAAGTTAAATGGGTTTCCATTGCATTTTTAACTCTACTGATGGTTCTCACATTGGCATTTGTATTATATAGCGAGTGTGCCCACTCCGGTGTTGGCACGTGCACTCCAGCTAACAGTATACAGATACTGTAGCTGCACGCTGTTGGCTATAGCACACGAATGGCCTACATTATGAGATTAAAATGGATAAGAGAGCAAGATTGACTAATAAAACAAACAGCAGCAAGGTATCGATGATTACATCACCAGAATAAGACTCTCAATATTTATTAGAAAGGAGCATCAAGCTCATCACCTTGCACTTTCACCACCCTGTGAAGTTCATCATAACTTATTTCATCTGTAGCCTAATAAATTGCATGCTTTCCCGACGAGTCGTAGGGGTAGCAGACAGGACGTCATCGAGTGACTCCAAGTTTACTTCGATATGATTATATCAATATTAGCGCATTAAAACTTCTTAGGGATAGACCCCTTTTTTTCAATGAATGACATACCCAAATCTAACTGTCTGTAGCTCAGGCCATGAAGCAAGGATATGCATATTCTTGGTACCATTTGAAAGGAAACACTTTGAAGTCTGTGGAAAAGTGAATTGAATGTAGGAGAATATAACACAATAGACCTGGTAGAAGAAAATACAAAGAAAAAAATAAGTAATTTTTCTACCACCATCTTTGAAATGCAAGAGAAAGATCCTAGTTATAGCCATCCCTCTGGTTGTAATTCCGATAGTGTCCACAAGATGGAAGCAGTATATGTGCAAGGTTTCAGATGGAAAACTTGAAAAATGAGTGAACAACAAGACTTTTAGTCCCCAGGTACATTTGGGTAAATCGTGAAGGAGACATTTGCATTCATATTCCATTTTTCTGCAAGAATATGATCAAATCTGTATACTTGGACTTTTGAGCTTTCCAAGTATTAGTAGCCATATTATAAGTCCAACATTTGCAAAACAACCAGTTTTCATAACTTAATATCCTTATAATTTTTGTCCAAAATGAAAAGGCATGCTGTCGTACAAGGTTAGTAGCTACATTTTACGACATATACATGGTTTCCGGGAACTCCCGTAAAGCCCAGCTCATTGGGTATCTAGCTAGCTTTGTTTGACCCCAATTGGTGCTTACTTGACAAAGATAGTGATGGCAAAGTCGTTCAAGTGATGGCCGCCCGCGTCATCGGCGTGCCATGAAGGCGTCGCTCTCTGACCAAAAATGGTGCCCTATAGGACATATTACACCCCTAATGAAATAGTGAAGTCTTGTTACCTTCTAGGATCTCTGAAGAATAGATACGAACGTAATTTGACTCGTTGAAACAACATTTAGGGTGAGATTTTCACAGATTCCTTTCTTTGAAAATTGAACGTGTGGAAATACAAAATCGATCGTGCATGCTATAAGGATCTTTTTAGGACATGAAAAATGAATTTATTTAACAAAACGACACTGAAAAATCTGAGCAAGATTTCAGAATGTAAGTACACATTTCACCTTCAGAGGTGAATTTATCAAACCTATCGCAAAGAGAAAAAAAGTGTTTTGATGTTAGGAGCTCTCCTCAAACAATAGCATGGCATTTTTCCCACAGTAATAGCTACTGCAAATTGGGCAGTGCAGTTATATTAACAAGAATTTAACGTTTCAGACAATATAAGACACTTATATGTAACGACATTTGTTGTTTCTCTAAAATCTGTGATCTTGACATAACGCGCTGCATGATTTACAACTGTCCCGTTGGCGGGACACCGATCCTTAAGAATGAAAGCTTTTCGACCGACATTTCTCTGATAATTCATTTTATCAACACAAAAAGATCCCAACTTGTCTAGTGTATTTTGTTTTGTCGACATCAGGCCTGTCATTACATTTTTTTATCCAACATGTACTTTACTTGCATAAAAAGGTTGGAAGGAAACCTGATTAGTGACCATGTATTTTCAATGGCAGTTCTTACTTTCATAATTTCACCACAAGAGGCATTGTGCTGATTTCCAGTATATAGTAAGCCCCACCCTGCTATAAATGTGGGAACATAAAAAAAAACATATGCTTACTTTGGGGAATTTAAGCCATTTACTTGTGTTACAAAAGGTGATTAAAATAAAAATAAAAAGTGTTATTGATTGAAAAGACAGTCTATCATTACCAATTTGAGGTAAAAAATGACCTCTGTTGGTGCCTTGAGGGTTAAGGAAAGAGAAGGAGGGCATAACAATAACAGGCGCCTATGATGCAAATAAGCCACTCTACACTAAAGGACTAGAGTCATATAGATGATTAGTAAGCCGACAAAACAACCATTGAAAAACATAAGCATCATCACATTTAAAAAAATCCTTCAGATACAGACAAAGTGCTTGGACCATGGAAGAATGGTGTTATCATTAATATATCAACCTTGGATTCACTCATTTTTACCTTTGTATGGCAAACAGCACGTCACTGCCCTTTACGACATTGCTCAAGTGCTACTATATAGTTTACAGTTTCACTCTGCTTCCAAAGTCTAAGGTTCAAGTACAACAGGCTGAACTAGGCTGAACTAGGCTGAGCTAGCCTGAGCTAGCCTGAGCTGTCAGTCTGGTTCAACAAGACTTTGGCCTATAGGCCTAGTACTGTAACTTTCATTGAAAGAGGGATCATAGATCATGGAACACTACTGTTTAATGTCGTTAGAATTAAATACGGGCTAGCTAGCTAGCTAATCAGCTGAACTGATTAGATTAGGATAAACAATCTATTCCCTATCCAGTCCACACTAAAATGAGCCTATCAAGAAAATAGTTACAATAGTTTCAAATCACGTGAACTGCAACAACTTGTTGGTCTGGCCAGCAAACTAGAGCTAACAGTACAGTATCAAACTGGCTAAATTAAATTACCAACAATAATGTATCAAACAAGGTTAGCTAAGATTATCTACAATTATACTTAGCTAGTTAATAGTTATGTTATGCTAACGAGGACACCTTAATACGGCTTGTAACGTAACATAAATCCTTCTGTTATAGTACTAGTTAATGAAAGGGCGAGGTTCAGGATTGCAGTTTGTAGTCTTGTCTGAGATTCAATATAGCTAACTTGCTAACTTGGCAGTTCGTTGTGATGTCAATAAACTAGCTAACTCAAAATCAGTTGTACTGGCTATATTATAACCTAGATAGCTAACTAATTGTATCGTTAATAGGTGTCGAAAGGAAAGTAACTGGTATGCAAGCCAAGTTGTATCATAAACATAACCAGGCCATTTTCCTGTGTCACTGACAGGATGTAGAACCCTGCTAAATACAGACCCACTCAAAACTCCAATTCGTGGTTATAATGTTGACTTCCTGCAAAATATTTATCCAAACTGAACATTCTTACCGGCGTCAAAAACGCATGTTTATCGACTTCATTTAACACAAACACACAATTTCATTGTATTTCTATCATCATGTAGCAATACAATTTCATTGCACTTCTACCATCAAATAAATTAGGCTATAAAAACAACAAACCCGATGCTAGCATCAATCGTTAGTTAGCAATGCTAACGATAGCTTGCGTTTCGAATCTCATTCATGTTGTCAACATACATATTAGGAATATCGAAAAAGACAAGTATATGAATCCCACCTGTAAATGGACGTCTTGATCCCGCTGTGGTATCGGTGGTTCTGGCAAGACCGTGTCAGGCAAAATCTGTTACCCGGGCTGGCAAACACAGAAACCCAGCTTCACATCAGGAAGTCTGTCCGCTTTGTCGACGTCAACCTGTACGTGGCATACAGCGGAGGGCGCAGTCGCAGCGGCTCAACTATTTGACACGTTTGACAGTGACATTTGAGCGAAATCAGCAGATTTTTTTCTGCATAGGCGCAGTTTGAGAAATGTAGTTTTATATTATAAATGTGTGACTCTGTGTGACTGCTTTCCTCTGTACTGTGTTTTGCAGGTCGTTCTTTTAATTTCAAAGGTTGTAGTGACACACAGTACAGGTAAAACGTTTGGACACACCTACTTATTCAAGGAGTTTTCTTTATTTTACTATTTTCTACATTGTAGAATAATAGGGAGTAACCTTTCAAGCCTACTTAGTGAGATAATGCATCAATTTTTTGCCATTGGAACACAGAATATCATGTCTCTCAGGCTCAAGCTTTGGGCAGTACTTGTGTGCATGCCTTATAGTGCTTTCAATATTTGACAGATTAGTCAACCGATGTCCATTTACTGAAACCATGGCAACAAACTTGTTCAGCCCTCATTCCTCCTCTGTTGAGACAAAGAGTCAGTTGAGAGATCCTCCTTCCGGCTGAAGTCTCACACAAGGGCCTGGTTCATACACACACATCTAACAGCTGTATCAGTAAACATTGCGGTCTCAGAGGAAGCTGCAGTCTCTCTCGTTCGAACTCTGAGGCTTGTCAAACTAAGTAGAGTGTTGCTGATACTAACTGCTAGCTGGCTGGCACAGCTCAGGCTAGGTCCAGTAAGATCCAGGACCTGAGAGGAAGAGGCTAGTTGACATGGCAACAAGTAGAGAACCAAGGTAGTAACACCCCACAGCGTTCATGAGAGAATATATATTTTTAATATAACCTTTATTTAACTAGGCAAGTCAGTTAAGAACAAATTCTTATTTACAATGACGGCCTACACCGGACGAACCAGGACGACGCTGGGCCAATTGTGCGCCACCCTATGGGACTCCCAATCACGGCCGGTTGTGATACAGCCTGGATTCAAACCAGGGTGTCTGTAGTGACGACTAGCACTGAGATGCAGTGCCTTTGACCGCTGGGCCACTCGGGAGCCCCAAGATAGATGAAATGGGAAGGACAAAATAGATAACATGGATCCAGAGTAGTGGAATGAGACATGTGTGTGTTTGTGTATGTTTTTGTGTGTGTATGTAATATACTAATGTGTGTATCACAGGACGTTGGTGGAACCTTAATTTGGGAGAACGGGCTCGTGGTAATGGCTGGAGCGGAACAGGTGGAATGGTATCAAATGTGTCAAGTCAAACACATGGATTCCATGTTTTTGATGCCCTTTAATTCACTCTGTTCCAGCCATTATTATGAGCCATCCTCCCTTCAGCATTCTCCTATGGTGTGTGTGAGATAAAATGTACATTGAGTCAGTGTCTTTGAAATGGAGAGAGAGAGTATGCAAGCTTGGCGAGAAAGAGTATGCAAGGTTGACTAGACAATCTGGAAAAATAATGGACAGGGATTATGAGGTAGTAAATAAATAACAATATACAGTACTTATAAATGCATCCTAGAGACAGACAGAACAAATTTCAAAACTCAGTTCTTCCCTTGCCTCAAAACCCACAATACATCTTCATCACTTCTTCTTCTTGTTCTCCTGTGTGAAATCGAACCAGGCGTCCAGCAGTTTCTTTCTGTAGTATATCTGACAGGCATCCACCTGCACCGCCCCCACTATCACCAGGTACATGACGGTGACTTCCGCACAGCCGAAGATGAAGCGGTAGGCCTTGCCTTGGCAGTAAAGCTCCTGGGCCTCGCCGAGCATCTCCATGGCGCCGTAGAAGAGTAGAGCGATGGAGAACAGGCCTGAGCTGATCATGGAGATCACCAGGTAGCTGATGTTGTTCTTGGACAGCGACAGGCTGCTGGTGACCAGTGGAAAGAAACTGATCAGGTAGGGGTACTCCCATCTGTAGGGATTGGCCGCCGGGTCGCTGGGCACCAGGTCGAGTTTGCTGATGGTCACCTGGGCCACGAGCCACAGCAGAAGGTGGACAAAGTTGAGCTTCCGCAACTCCTACTTTATCAAGGCACTGGAGGCACAGAGGAAAAAGGGGAGAGGAGGGTTGAGACAGTATGTTTAATGTTCCGATAGAAAAGTAGGCAGACAAGACAGACAAGCATACAGACAGATAAGTGCACAGACAGATATGATTACCTCAACTGGTACTGCGGGGCCACCTTCTCTCTGTGTTTGAAGTCACTCGCATCAGTACCTGAAGCTTGAGGGCCCACACGAGACATCATGGTAACAACCTGCTTCCCTGAAAACCAAGCAACAAACAATCATTAATCTTACTAGACTAGTAGGCTTGGGGCTCTACTCAAACCTTAGCGCTGAAATTCAATTGAAATGTAAAGGCAATGTTTCCGCGTTGGAGTGGACGGCAATCATGTTGCATATGTCAGCTCAGTTGGAAATGGCCTGTAGCCCTTTCCTGCAGTCAATGACAAAAAGCACCCTCTTTGGCCTCATGGGTTGAATATTATTCATATTTTTGATGATTTCATAATTAATCAATATTATATATTTTTAAAACGACAACAATCTGGTGTTTCTATGTAAAACAGTTTTGTTACATTTCAGTCTTCTATGATGTTCTGTATAAACAGTGTAATTTGGGATGCAAACTCAAAATGTAATACATTTCAACTCTATATCTGACGTGGTACAGGTGTCTTCTTTTTTTTTAGCCCATAACCATGTGTGTGAGGTGTATACTTTTGTTTCAAAGTAGATTTGTTTAAGACTACAAAGAATCACTCTGTGTGACCCTGATTTAGCCCACTGCAGTTAAAGGCTACATTTACGAGATTGAATAGAGCCCCAAGTGTGCATTTTCAGCAAACATTCTAGAAGATTCTATGTAGTAACTCTATATCCAAACCAATATATTTAATGTCGTTTTTTTAAGCCCACATCTGATCCTTTAATAATATGTGTTTTTCACATGCATTTCATTCAAAGAATTGGTTATGCAGACACACACACCGATGTGATGATCAGGCTTGATAACGATGTCGCTGAGCTAGTGGAAATTTGAAATGGAATTTGCATCTGTTGGCCATCAAGTAGGCTATACATTTCTATGCAGTTGCAGGCTACTGTAGCCTACCATTTGATACAATAAATATATATCGAAATTACAATATCACTGGAGTTATTGCAAATCAATTTGTGCCACTTGTGTAGCCTACCTTGACCTGGCAAACGGATTTAATAAATAGCCTAAAACTCAGTTTGTTGTTGTAGCCTTGTGTTATTATGTAATTATTAATGGCCATATTTAATTAATTAAATCGGAAGTTATCAATTGTGATAATCGTAGCTCCGCACAATAAAAGCAGGGTGAACAGATGACAGTGACGTGTGCGCGCACGCGCGGAAGATCAGTCGCAGCATCCCTTTTTTTCCACTGAGCTTTTTTCTCGCAGCATCCTTTTTAAGATATGTGAACTGTTGGTAAGAAACCAAAACATGTATTTTTGTGTTTTGCGGAAGAAAGAAAGCACCTCTTATTATGAGGAAATACATCTATATGTCCCCATAGATGTGCCTGAAAACTATAGGATGGATCTAAGATATAATAGACTATTTTAATAGTCATCTGAACGAGTCAAGGGACAGTAGCCTATCTGTCTGGCAGCACAGTATCCTCATCTCTACACCATATGGCATATCCAATCAGCTGCAATGATCATGACTATAGTTAATGACTGCATTATTAAACCAGAGCAAATTTACTGTAGCCTAGATCAGGAGCAAGTACAATTCGTTTATTACATTTGGACTGGTGAACTGCACTTATCTGATGTGCACTTATTATGGTCACACAATGACATAATACCTGTCTTATTTGGGCTCCCGAGTGGCATAGTGGTGTAAGGTGAGGCATCTCAGTGCAAGAGGTGTCACTACAGTCCCTGGTTCAAATCCAGGCTGTATCACATCTGGCCGTGATTGGGAGTCCCATAGGGCGGCTCACAATTGGCCCAGTGTTGTCGGGTTGTGGCCGGGGTAGGCTGTCATTGTAAATAAGAATTTGTTCTTAACTAGTTAAATAAAGGTTAAATATAAATAAAAGTCTTGATATACACTGAGTGTACAAAAGCCTCTACCACTTCTCTCTCCCGGATCCGGGATCCTCCTCATCAAAAAAGCTGACTAGCATAGCCTAGCCTAACGGGACAGGGATATCATATAATATAATTTTCATGAAATCACAAGTCCAATACAGCAAATGAAAGATAAACATCTTGTGAATCCAGCCATCATTTCCGATTTTTAAAATGTTTTACAGCGAAAACACAATATGTATTTCTATTAGCTAACCACAATAGCCAAACACACAACCGCATATTTTCACCATGTTTCCACCGCATAGGTAGCTTTCACAAAACCGACAAAATAGAGATAAAATTAGTCACTAACCAAGAAACAACTTCATCAGATGACAGTCTTATAACATGTTATACAATACATTTATGTTTTGTTCGAAAATGTGCATATTTGAGGTATAAATCATAGTTTTACATTGCAGCCACCATCAAAAATAGCACCAAAGCAGCCAGAATAATTACAGAGAGCAACGTGAAATACATAAATACTCATCATAAAACATTTATGAAAAATACATGGTGTACAGCAAATGAAAGATAAACATCTTGTGAATCCAGCCAATATTTCCGATTTTTTAAGTGTTTTACAGCGAAAACACAATATAGAATTATATTAGCTTACCACAATAGCCAAACACACAAACGCATTTATTCACCGCAAAGGTGGCTTTCGCAAAAAACAGCAAAAGATATAAAATGAATCACTAACCTTTGGACAACTTCATCAGATGACAGTCTTATAACATCATGTTATACAATACATTTATGTTTTGTTCGAAAATGTACATATTTATAGCTACAAATCCTGGTTATACATTGTGAATACGTAGCAACGATTCACCAGAATCTCCGGAGATATTTTGGACACTCACCTAATCTGACCAAAGAACTCATCATAAACTTTACATAAAAATACTTGTTGTATGGCAAATGAAAGATACACTGGTTCTTAATGCAACCGCTGTGTTAGATTTTTAAAAATAACTTTACCATAACATACAGCTTGCGTTATTGTGAGACAGCACTCACCAACACGGCGGAGAATAGGAGTCAACATTTTACACAGAAATACGAAATAACATCATAAATGTTTTCTTACTTTTGCTGAGCTTCCATCAGAATGTTGTACAAGGAGTCCTTGGTCCAGAATAAATCGTTGTTTGGTTTTAAAATGTCCATTTCTTCTGTCGAATTCGCGCCACAATGCTAGCCAAGGTTGCTAACATTCCCATCCTCTCTTGGCGCAAAGAACGGAAAACTCCAAAAGTCCCAATAAACGTTGAATAAACTGATAAAACTCGGTTGAAAAAAACTACTTTATGATGTTATTATCATATATATCAAATAAAATCAGAGCTGGAGATATTCGCCGTGTATACCGAACGCTTTTCAGAAGACAATGTCGAGCTCCCCCGCGCGCCGTCGAAGACAAAGAAAATACCTGACCTGTCACTCCAAAAGCTCTTATTCGACCTCAAATCAAGCTAGACACCCCATTCCACCTTCCACTGCCTGTTGACATCTAGTGGAAGGCGTATGAAGTGCATACATATCGATAAATAAAAGCCAGTTGAATAGGCAGGCCCTGAAACAGAGCCTCGTTTTCAGATTTTTCACTTCCTGTATGGAAGTTTGCTGCCAAATGAGTTTTGTTTTACTCACAGATATAATGCAAACAGTTTTAGAAACTTCGCAGTGTTTTCTATCCAATAGTAATAATAATATGCATATTGTATGATCTAGAATAGAGTACGAGGCAGTTTAATTTGGGCACGATTTTTTCCAAAGTGAAAACAGCGCCCTCCTATTGACAAGAAGTGTTAAGAACACCTTCCTAATATTCAGCCTCAATTCATCAGGGCAAATGACATCAATAAGTCTATTTTATGGAAAGAGCATAATGTTCATAATGTTTTGTATACTCTGTGTATTTTGAAAAAAATTGTAACAAAGGACCTTCTAGTTAAATCATCTTTATTATTGTTTTAAACAACATCAACAGTATAACAGTAAAAACATTACAACTCTGGGTTTCTTTTGGTTTACTGAAATCTTTAGCACCATAGGCCCAAATAAAGAAAGAAAACTGAATTCATATCTATTCATTTCTAAAAAAATGTTTTAACTACATTTTATTCCACTTCTGCACATTTAAAATATAGGAGGTCAGTAGTCAAAATAATACATTATAGTGATAAATGCTGCAGAATTTTTTCTCCGTCAAGCGTATTGTGCTGGGGCCCTGGGGGGGTAGAAGGGTAGAGGGGAGGGGCGGAGGTGGGTGAGGGAAGGGTGGATGGGTTAGTTATAGGGACATGGGTGAGGGAGAAGGAGAGGGAGGGGCATGCAGGAAGGCATTTTCACCGTTCTTCCGCTCTTTTTTAATGTTCTACTCTTTGGGTGCGTTTGTAAATTCACTCTGGAGTTCCAGAGAGCGCTCCGAGTGTAATCTGGCCATTCGTAAATTCAGAGCATTTCTCTCTCAGAGCGTTCAGCGCACACACTGGACGCTGGCCGAGGAGTAAGGCTGATCTGAGCGTTCTGACCTCACAACTGCAGTCAAGCACCCAAGCTAACTGGCTAAAGCTACTTCCAGACATAAATGAGAGAGCCCCTCTCTCTGACCTTTTTTCTCCGACCTAGCAGATTTGGTTAGGCTGTTTCTATGTTATCCAGAGCATTGGTGACTGTAACTGTGCTGCTGGCAACAATTTAATTACGCTTTTTGCCAACGTTTACTGACACCGGCCATATTCCTTTTTTTCTTCTTTTTGTCTTTTAACCCCTTTGACATCAAAGTATTCATTATTCTTAAATCTTAACCTCCACATAGAGTACCTATAATCAGATTATTTAAATTCTGTACTGCTGAGCCAAGAGGGATTACACACCTTTTTTATGTCTAACATTCATTCAATTATCTTATTCAAAAGTTATTCAAAAGAATCACAATTGATTATCAATGTATCTCTTACTTACAGAAACGTTTAGGCCCCTCTTATTAATGAGGGTCTGGGTCTTGGACAGATGTTTTTCATACGTCTGCCATTATAACACTACTGCTTTATTCAGCTGACACCCGACACATACAGCAATAAAAGGGTTTGTAAGGACAGCAGTGGTCTTCCAATTTTTGGGTACAATAGTGTCTGTTGGAGCCTTATTCTTTACTTGCCACAAGAGGCATTGCTTTGCACAACACTAATACACCCATAATACATTATTTTGCCAACCATTTAATGCGACAAAATCACCCTTATAAACATCACAGATGATGCTTGTCTGCAAAAGTTTAAAAAATAATCAAACAAATCAATCAAAAACACAACAAGAAAGTTACGCAACAAACTAAAACGTGAAATAAACCATTGCACCACTTTATTTGAATCTTGAACTCTATTGGTTTTCAGTTGCCTTTCTATAAGTACTGTAATAGCACATTGCAGATGCCATTTTACGAGGAATTATATTTGTTTTCTTTAGTTATTCAATTTACATTCTTTGCCACAGTTTCATTAATGACAGCTGCCAGTTTGCAAAGGAACATGTAGGGACTTGAGAAAACACTACAAGAGATACATCTCTTTCCACATCTGTCTGTGCAGCACTTTAAATTAAACTGATACATACAGTTGAAGTCTGAAGTTTACATACACTTAGGTTGGAGTCATTAAAACTTGTTTTTCAACCACTACACACATTTCTTGTTAACAAACTATCGTTTTTGGCAAGTCGGTTAGGACATCTACATTGTGCATGACACAAGTCATTTTTCCAACAATTGTTTCTAGACAGATTATTTCACATATAATTCACTGTATCACAATTCCAGTGGGTCAGAAGTTTACATACACTAAGTTGAATGTGCCTTTAAACAGCTTGGAAAATTCCAGCAAATGATGTCATGGCTTTAGACGCTTCTGATAGGCTAATTGACATAATTTGGGTCAATTGGAGGTGTACCTGTGGATGTATTTCAAGGCCTACCTTCAAACTCAGTGCCTCTTTGCTTGACATCATGGGAAAATCAAAAGAAATCAGCCAAGATTGTAGACCTCCACAAGTCTGGTTCATCCTTGGGAGCAATTTCCAAACGCCTGAAGGTACCACTTTCATCTGTACAAACAATAGTACGCAAGTATAAACCCCATGGGACAACGCAGCTGTCATACCACTCAGGAAGGAGACACGTTCTGTCTCCTAGAGATGAACGTACTTTGGTGCAAAAAGTGCAAATCAATCCCAGAACAACAGCAAAGGACCTTGTGAAGATGCTGGAGGAAACAGGTACAAAATAATCTATATGCACAGTAAAACAAGTCCTATATCGACATAACCTGAAAGGCCGTTCAGCAAGGAAGAAGCCACTGCTCCAAAACCTGCATAAAAAAGCCACACTACGGTTTGCAACTACACATGGGGACAAAGATCGTACTTTTTGGAGAAATGTCCTCTGGTCTGATGAAACAAAAATAGAACTGTTTGGCCATAATGACCATCGTTATGGAAAAAGGGCGACGCTTGCAAGCCGAAGAACACCATCCCAACCGTGAAGCACAGGGGTGGCAGCATCATGTTGTGGGGATGCTTTACTGCAGGAGGGACTGGTGCACTAAACAAAATAGATGGCATCATGAGGGAGGAACATTATGTGGATATATTGAAGCAACATCTCAAGACATCAGTCAGGAAGTTAAAGCTTGGTCGCAAATGGGTCTTCCAAATGAACAATGACCCCAAGCATACTTCCAAAGTTGTGGCAAAATGGCTTAAGGACAACAAAGTCAAGGTATTGGAGTGGCCATCACGAAGCCCTGACCTCAATTCTATAGAAAAATTGTGGGCAGAACTGAAAAAGGAGGCCTACAAACCTCACTCAGTAACACCAGCTCTGTCAGGAGGAATGGGCCAAAATTCACCTAACTTCTTGTGGGAAGCTTGTGGAAGGCTACCTGAAATGTTTGACCCAAGTTAAACAATTTAAAGGCAATGGTACAAAATACTAATTGAGTGTATGTAAACTTCTGACCCACTGGGAATGTGATGAAAGCTGAAATAAATTATTCTCTCTACTATTATTCTGACATTTCACATTCTTAAAATAAAGTGGCGATCCTAACTGACCTAAGACAGAGAATTTTTACTAGGATTGAATGTCAGGAATTGTGAAAAGCTGAGTTTAAATGTATTTGGCTAAGGTGTATGTAAACTTCCGACTTCAACTGTACATATGACTACATTTCACAATATGTGAACCCTGTTGATGTAATGGAATCTTTTAATGCAGTGTTGTAACGTTGTAACACTCTTAAGAGCGGTAGATAGATACAGAAATCTTTGTACCACAACATAAATGGTTATAAAAACTGCATATATGTACATTCACTCACACACATACACACTCCTCTCTCAGATTTTCCCAGGGACGGTCCGACGCGTCCTCCTATCGCTGTCGATCTCAACAGCATCAATCTCAACAGATAGTTGATGTTTAAAAAAAAACATATACATTTAAAGACTTCTATAATCAATGCTCAAATTTCTCCAACATTTTCTCCCTCTGTCACTGTCTCTTCCTCTCTATAGTTGTTGTTACATAGGGTACAACAAGTACCCAGAGAAGGATGAGTGGACGTATTGGCCAGCGTATAGTCCTGCGGCCTGGTCCGAGGGTAGCTGGAGGTACACGGTGTCCCCGGGCTGTAGAGGTAACACTGCGCTCCCCGACGCCTGATCCAGGAATCCCTTCTTATACTCGTCATACGTATACATCACAGGCTCATCGTTCCTCATCAGCGCCACCCACACGTTGGCCCCTTTGCAGTGGACGTGGTAGGCAAAGTAGTAGATCCCGGGCATGTCGCAGGTAAACACGCCTGTCTGGGGGTTGTAGTTCTGACGGCCGTTGTACAGGATCTTGTCGAACACCACAGGCGTTCCCACTGGTGGGAAGGGTATGGTCACCAGAGCCGTGAACGCGGGCATCTCCAGGCCATTGGCGCCCATCACCTCTCCACTGTTTCCTCCATATTTCCCCTTCTTGCCATAGCCGGCGGTCTTGACTCCGTCCAGCCCAGGAGGAATACCCATCTCAGGGAGGACTGCTCCCATGTTAGGGGAGAGGGCAGGGGGTCCGGGTGGGCCTGGGGGACCAGGTAGACCTGGCTGGCCTGGATTTCCTGGTGGTCCTCCAGGACCTTCTTTACCTGGAGGTCCAAGAGGACCAGGAACACCTGGGTTTCCGTTACCCTCAACGCCGGGAAGACCAGGTAATCCGCTGTCACCTTTAGACCCAGGGGCACCAGGAGGTCCGATCGGCCCACCTGCACCTCCCAGACCTGGAACGCCCTTAGGGCCTTGGGGACCCTTCTCTCCTGGAAGTCCTCCCTCTCCCTTTGGCCCAGATAGGCCTGGAACGCCAGGGGCGCCTGGTAACCCTTTGTGTCCGCCTTCCCCTTGGGGTCCTACAGGCCCAGCGGGACCCCTTGGCCCTGGCTCTCCTCCCTCTCCAGGGAAGCCATTCTGACCATGCAGTCCAGGAGGACCAGGCTCACCCTGGCCACCTGGCAGCCCCTTTTGCCCTCCCTCTCCAGCCTCTCCTTTTGGCCCTGGTTGGCCAAGACCTCCAGGGGGTCCCATAGGGCTAAGGGGACCAGCTGGTCCGATTGGTCCAGGTGGTCCAATCACACCTGGAAGTCCTCCATGGCCTTTGTCTCCCTTTGGTCCTGGGCCTCCGGGCATCCCACCCATCCCTTTATCTCCCTTGGGTCCTGGGAATCCTGGTTTTCCAAATCCGGGCAATCCAGGCTTCCCCGGCAAACCTGGAGGGCCTTGGTGCCCTTTCCCACCGGGCATGCCTGGTTGTCCAGGCAGACCATTCTGGCCTGGTTTCCCTTGGCCTGGCAGCCCTGGTGGACCGGTCTCGCCCCCCTCTCCTGCTGGTCCAGCCAGCCCCTGCTCTCCAGGAGGGCCTGGTTTCCCTGGTCCTCCTGGTGGCCCCAATATACCATTCATTCCAGGCTTGCCCACACCGGGCATGCCTCCCTGGCCTGGAGGTCCAGGGGGTCCTGCTGGCCCTTTGTGGCCTGGCTGTCCTGGCTGTCCAATTCCCTTGTCACCCTTGGGTCCTGGTAATCCTGGTAGTCCCGGCAGGCCCTTATGTCCTGGTTCCCCCTTGGGTCCTGGTTGTCCTGGCAACCCCCCAACCCCTGGTTTTCCTATCCCCGGGAGACCTGGAGGACCAGGGGGGCCCGAAGGCCCTGGCTGCCCCATATGACCGTCTCCACCGCTGGGGCCCAGCTCTCCAGGTACACCTGGGTCTCCCATGCCACCTGGCTTGCCTGGAATTCCCGGGAGTCCTGGTTTGCCTACACCAGGGAATCCTGGGGGACCAGCGGGGCCTGGTTTTCCTTCACCTCCTGGCTGTCCTACCCCAGGAGGACCTGGTGGCCCAGAGGGTCCCTCAGGTCCTGCAGGCCCAGCTGGGCCCTGCTCTCCTGGCAGGCCTCCAGGGAGACCTCCCACAGCCCCACTGGGGATTGTCTGACCTGTAGGGGATAAGATGTCCAGTCAGTCTTAACATTGGAAGATCGCAGGCATAGCACAATATTCAGCACAAGAGCAAAATGAAGTACAATCTGCTTGTGTGTATGTCTTAACTAGAGTTAGGCTAGGTAATAAACATTGAAGATTGACATAGTCTCAACATAAACAACATACTATTGGCCTACTCCATAGTAGTGCGCTACTTTCAACCAGAGCCACAAGTCCTTTGAGATTGCCATTCGATCTCACCTTTGTCCTGTCCACTGTTGACTACCACACCTTTGCGGGGGTACTCCTTGCCCATGTGCATGGGCATCTGGGGGATCTCTTTTCTGTAATGGGGGTACTGCATGTGGGGCATCTCCTTTCCTGGCCACTGCTGCTGACGGTGCTGCTCTTTGCTGCCCATGCCCATGTGGGACAGGTGTGGCATAGGCTGGTGCTGCTGGGGTTGCTGCTGGGGTTGCTGCTGGTGCTGCTTGTGTCCGTAGTATACCCCTGTGTGAACGAGAGGTAGTACTGCAAGCTGAAACAGAGCCACGAGGAGAGGGGCTGAGAGAGAAGGCACGGCCATGGCCTGGGGAAGACAGCAGAGGAGAACTATGTTAGACAATCAGTAAATTGATCAATTGATCAAAAAGTCAATCAATGAGTCAAGGGAATCTAATTCACTGTCAGTATGTATTTTTCAATCAAATGCAAACAGTCAAACATACATACATGGCAATAAAAGCCATATAACTGGTAATATGAAAGCTTTTCCCCATAGAAAGGGATTCATGCCCTGATACACCTTCGCATTGTTCTGGCTCCACCTACTGGACAATAAAGAGCAATATATTACACAGACAGCGATGCCCACAGCTGACTACAACCAGTCACTCAACACTTAACCATGGGCCAGCCTTTACAAAAATTGTATATATTGCCAGATGTAGGATGTGGTAACCACAAAACAGTTTTCTTTTTACATGCTCAATCTTGTAATAACACTGCTAACTGACTACATTTACATTTTACAGATGCTCTTATCCAGAGCAACTTCCAGTACTTAGTGCATATATTTTAATACTTTTTTTCTACTGTTCCCCCGTGGGAATCAAACCCACAACCCTGGCGCTTGCCATGCTCTGCCAACTGAGCTACACTTGACCTAGGCAGACCGTTGCCTAACACAATGTTTCCAATGCTGTTGCCTAGGGTCCGGTTTACGAGACTACTAACTGACTGAGCATTGCCTTGGCTTTCAAACAGCTGATGGAGCAAAATGATAACATGACTAATAGCCCTGTTATCAGACATACTATCAGACAAACGAACTGACAAGGACATTTATACTTCACATGAAAGCTTCTGAAAATAACCTACCAGATCAGAAAAAACTCAAATGCGTTTCAGCCTACAAGTCATAGCAGAAGAAAAAGCAATTTTACTCAAGATAGGGAGTTGGGAAAATCAATTATTCTCTGTTACGTTTAACATGTTCTTTCTTTCATTAAATAATGAATCATATAACGTGGCTGTTTTTGATGAGACTTTATGTGTGTCTCTGACCTTCTACTGTGAACCCTCCCAGATGTTCCTTGGAAATGAGGGTGCTCCATCAAGACCCAGCCACAGTATGACAAAGAGCATCAGGCCTGGAACTGGGAGATGGTGTATCTTGGCTTTGGTCCTCTTTTGTGTTACTGTAGCCAATTACTTTTTAACCCATTAAAACACGGTTAAAATTCCAATGCAAAATGTTGAGTTTGACTGTAATAGTAAAGATTATGTGAGAAGTAATATCTGATTGATTGGTATACAGTCTCAGAAATATGTTGTTATAGTGATGTACTTACAAAGGCTGGGCAATTTCAAGAATGCCATTGAACTGAATATGTTGTCACTTACTGTAGTTTGACTGTTTGATCTCTCTCACACACAGTTTCTCTCACACACTCTCTCTCTCCCTCTACCTCTATATATTTTTATCTCTCTCCCTCACTGACTCCCTCTGTCACTGTCTATCCCTCACTCTGTCCCTCTCTCATACAAAACACAGAGCTCTGATGGTCAAAGTCTGTACTGTAGGCTAAACACCAGTATGTTAGAGATCAGCCCTCCAAACCAAAGCTTTTTGTTCAGAGAGCTGGTCTGGCCAAAATATGCAGCACGAATTAGCTTTCTGAGTTGGCTTGGCCAGTTAGGTAGCCAGTTCATTCCAATTGGTTGTCACAGCTGACCTTTGTGAATGAGAAATACTGATGGAAGAAGGATGGAATACATTTGTTGGAGAAGCTATTATTCGGTGTTTCTGTCAAATTCATACTTACCATAGAGTTCATAGAGTTCACACTTTCTGAAGATAAATAAAGACAAATTTCTGCTTTCTTAGGTTCTCTGGGGTTTTTACAGTATGTTTCCTGCCAAGCCTCCGAATCACAGCAGCAGCATTTACAACACATACCATTTTAGAATAGATAGGCTACTACTTAAAAGTCATGCACAAGATTCAACCACAGGTATGAATGAATGATGTCAGAACTACTGACATACAAACATGTCTAATGCCGCAATGGAGGTCTACAGTGAGAAATGATACAGAGGGTATGGGTAAGTCAAGTCGTAAGGGATATCCGTTCCTGGTCAGTTCATGTGGTTGTGGTGAACTCCTAGCCTAACAGAGGTCCTGTTAGGTCCTCAGATGTTGGGCTGCAATGTCACGTTCCTGACCGGTTTTCTGTTATTTTGTATGTGTTTGACGGTCAGGGCGTGAGTTTGGGTGGGTAGTCTATGTTATGTGTTTCTATGTTGGTTTAAGGGTGACCTGATATGGCTCTCAATTAGAGGCAGGTGGTTTTCATTTCCTCTGATTGAGAGCCATATTAAGGTAGATGTTTTCACATTGATTGTTGTGGGTGGTTGTCTCCTGTGTCAGTGTCTGTGTATGTTACGCCACACGGGACTGTTTTCGGTTTTGTTTGTTTGTTTGTTTGTTCGTTTTATGTAGTCATTTTTCCTGTTCATGCGTTCTTCGTGTTTCATGTAAGTTCGTCGTCCAGGTCTGTCTACATCGTTTATTGTTTTGTAATTATTCAAGTGTTCGTCGTGTTTTCTGTTTTGTTTATTAAATATCATGTCTTATCACAACGCTGCGTCTTGGTTCAATCCATGCTCCTCCTCTTCGGATGAAGAGGAAGAGGAAAGCCGTTACAGAACCACCCACCACACCAGAACCAAGCAGCGTGAATTCGAGCAGTGGCCTGCTACACAGGATTATTGGAGTTGGGAGGAAATATTGGACGGAAAAGGTCCATGGGCACAGCCGGGAGAATATCGCCGTCCCAAAGCTGAGCTGGAGGCAGCGAAAGCAGAGAGGCGGCGATATGAGGAGGCAGCAAGGAGACGTGGCTGGAAGCCGGAGAATCAAGCTCAAGACCGGAGTTATGAAGGTACACGGCTAGCACGGAAGCCCGCGAAGAAACCCCAAAAATTTCTTGGGGGGGGGCTAAGAGGTAGTGGGCCAAGGGCAGGTAGGAGACCTGCGCCCACTTCTCAGGCTAACCGTGGAGAGCGGGAGTACGTAACATACACAGACACTGACACCGTGTTACGCAGTAGAGCGCACGGTGTCTCCTGTACGTGTGCATAGCCCGGTGCGGGTTATTCCACCTCCCCGCACTGGTAGGGCTAGATTGAGCATTGAGCCAAGTGCCATGAAGCCGGCTCTACATATCTGGCCACCAGTGCGTCTCCTCGGGCCGACTTACATGGCACCAGCCTTACGCATGGTGTCCCCGGTTCGCCTACATAGCCCGGTGCGGGTTATTCCACCTCCCCGCACTGGTCGGGCGACGGGGAGTATTCAACCAGGTAAGGTTGGGCAGGCTCAATGCTCAAGGGAGCCAGTACGCCTGCATGGTCCGGTATTTCCGGCGCCACCTTCCCGCCCCAGCCTAGTACCACCAGTGCCTACACCACGCACCAGGCTTCCAGTGCGTTTCCAGAGCCCTGTTCCTCCTCCACGCACTCTCCCTATGGTGCGTGTCTCCAGCCCAGTGCCTCCAGTTCCGGCACCACGCACTAAGCCACCTGTGCGTCTCCAGAGCCCTGTACGCACTGTTCCTTCTCCCCGCACTCGCCCTGAGGTGCGTGCCCTTAGCCCGGTACCACCAGTGCCGGTACCACGCACCAGGCCTATAGTGCACTTCGAGAGGTCAGTGTGCCCTGTCCCTGCTCCCCGCACTAGCCTGAAGGTGCGTGTCCTTAGCCCGGTGCCTCCAGTTCCGGCACCACGCACCAGGCCTACAGTGCGCCTCATCCGGCCAGAGCCATCCGTCTCCCCAGCGCCATCTGAGCCATCCGTCTCCCCAGCGCCATCTGAGCCATCCGTCTCCCCAGCGCCATCTGAGCCATCCGTCTCCCCAGCGCCATCTGAGCCATCCGTCTCCCCAGCGCCATCTGAGCCATCCGTCTGTCCCGAGCCATTAGAGCCGCCCGTCTGTCCCGAGCCGTCAGAGCCGTTAGTCAGTCAGGAGCCGCTAGAGCCATTCGTCAGTCAGGATCTGCCAGAGCCGCCAACCAGACAGGATCTGCCAGAGCCGCCAACCAGACAGGATCTGCCAGAGCCGCCAACCAGACAGGATCTGCCAGAGCCGCCAACCAGACAGGATCTGCCAGAGCCGCCAACCAGACAGGATCTGCCAGAGCCGTCAGCGAGCCATGAGCGTCCAGAGCCGTCAGCGAGCCATGAGCGTCCAGAGCCGTCAGCGAGCCATGAGCGTCCAGAGCCGTCAGCGAGCCATGAGCGTCCAGAGCCGTCAGCCAGCCATGAGCGTCCAGAGCCGTCAGCCAGCCATGAGCGTCCAGAGCCGTCAGCCAGCCATGAGCGTCCAGAGCCGTCAGCCAGCCATGAGCGTCCAGAGCCGTCAGCCAGCCATGAGCGTCCAGAGCCGTCAGCCAGCCATGAGCGTCCAGAGCCGTCAGCCAGCCATGAGCGTCCAGAGCAGTCAGCCAGCCCAGAGCGGCCATTTATCCAGAACTGCCCTTCAGTCCAGAGCTGTCTCTCTGTCCGGAGCTGCCCTTCAGTCCGGAGTTGCCCCTCTATCCTGACCTACCTCTCTGTCCTGAGCTATATCTCTGTCCTGAGCTACCTTATCCCGGTGCTGCCCCTTGTCCCGGTGCTGCCTCTTATCTTAAAGTTACCAGTTAAATTAAGTGGGTGTAAGATGAGGGTGGTCATTCTAAGGGGGAGACGTAAGCTGGGATTGACTATGGTGGGGTGGGGACCTCGCCCAGAGCCTGAGCCACCACCGTGGTCAGACGCCCACCCAGACCCTCCCCTAGACTTTTGGTGGTGCGTTCGGAGTACGCACCTTGAGGGGGGGGTTATGTCACGTTCCTGACCGGTTTTCTGTTATTTTGTATGTGTTTGACGGTCAGGGCGTGAGTTTGGGTGGGTAGTCTATGTTATGTGTTTCTATGTTGGTTTAAGGGTGACCTGATATGGCTCTCAATTAGAGGCAGGTGGTTTTCATTTCCTCTGATTGAGAGCCATATTAAGGTAGGTGTTTTCACATTGATTGTTGTGGGTGGTTGTCTCCTGTGTCAGTGTCTGTGTATGTTACGCCACACGGGACTGTTTTCGGTTTTGTTTGTTCGTTCGTTTTATGTAGTCATTTTTCCTGTTCATGCGTTCTTCGTGTTTCATGTAAGTTCGTCGTCCAGGTCTGTCTACATCGTTTATTTCTTTTGAAGTTTATCAAGTGTATTTCGTTTCGTCTTCGTCTTGTTTAATAAATCATTATGTCTAACTACCACGCTGCGTCTTGGTTCAATCCATGCTCCTCCTCTTCGGATGAAGAGGAAGAGGAAAGCCATTACATGCAATTGTGACATTGTGAACAGGAGTCAACACAGATAGGTACAGGCTATCTGAGAAATGTCACCCCATTCTTCCTCAAGGAAGTCCAATAATTCACAGAATTTTTACAGCAGTGAGTGTGTCACGATCGTCTTGATATGAGAGATTGGACCAAGGCGCAGCATGATATGAATACATCTTCTTTTTTATTATACGAAGACGTAACACGAAACACTTATACAAACTAACAAAAACAACAAACGACCGTGAAGCTACAAACGCAAGTGCACACACAAACTACTTACGTTCAACATAGACTAGACATAGAAAATGACCCACAAACAGCTAAAGCCTATGGCTGCCTTAAATATGGCTCCCAATCAGAGACAACAATAACCAGCTGTCTCTAATTGAGACCCAATTCAGGCAACCATAGACTTTCCTAGACACCTACACTGAACATTAAACCATCTATTCTACTAAACCCCCTAAACCAAACAACACCCTAGACAATACAAAAACCACATACTTCACCATGTCACACCCTGACCTAACTAAAATAATAATGAAAACAAAGATAACTAAGGCCAGGGTGTGACATAACCCCCCCTTTAAGGTGCGAACTCCGGGCGCACCAGCATCAAGTCTAGGGGAGGGTCTGGGTGGGCGTCTGTCCACGGTGGCGGCTCTGGCACTGGTCGTGGTCCCCACCCCACCATAGTCACTACCCGCTTACGTAGCCTCCTCCAAATGGCCACCCTCCACATTAACCCCACTGGATTAAGGGGCAGCACCGGACTAAGGGGCAGCACCGGACTAAGGGGCAGCACCGGACTAAGGGGCAGCACCAGGATAAGGGGCAGCTCCGGACTGAGGGACGGCAGCTCCGGACTGAGGGACGGATCCTGGCTGGATGACTGCTCTGGCGGATCTTGGCTGGACGGCTCTGGCGGATCCTGGCTGGACGGCTCATGGCTGGCTGACGGATCTGGCTGCTCATGGCTGGCTGACGGATCTGGCTGCTCATGGCTGGCTGACGGATCTGGCTGCTCATGGCTGGCTGACGGATCTGGCTGCTCATGGCTGGCTGACGGATCTGGCTGCTCATGGCTGGCTGACGGATCTGGCTGCTCATGGCTGGCTGACGGATCTGGCTGCTCATGGCTGGCTGACGGATCTGGCTGCTCATGGCTGGTTGGCGGCTCTGGCAGATCCTGTCTGGTTGGCGGCTCTGGCAGATCCTGTCTGGTTGGCGGCTCTGGCAGATCCTGTCTGGTTGGCGGCTCTGGCAGATCCTGTCTGGTTGGCGGCTCTGGCAGATCCTGTCTGGTTGGCGGCTCTGGCAGATCCTGACTGACGAATGGCTCTAGCGGCTCCTGACTGACTAACGGCTCTGACGGCTCGGGACAGACGGGCGGCTCTAATGGCTCGGGACAGACGGATGGCTCAGACGGCACTGGGCAGACGGATGGCTCAGATGGCGCTGGGGAGACGGATGGCTCAGATGGCGCTGGGGAGACGGATGGCTCAGATGGCGCTGGGGAGACGGATGGCTCAGATGGCACTGGGCAGACGGATGGCTCTGGCCGGAATAGGCGCACTGTAGGCCTGGTGCGTGGTGCCGGAACTGGAGGCACCGGGCTAAGGACACGCACCTTCAGGCTAGTGCGGGGAGAAGGAACAGGGCATACTGGACCCTGGGGACGCACATTAGGCCTAGTGCGTGGTGCCGGAACTGGTGGTACCGGGCTGGGAACACGCATCTCAGGGCTAATGCGGGGAGCAGCAACAGGATGCACAGGACTCTGGAGACGCACAGGAGGCTTGGTGCGTGGTGCCGGAATTGGTGGTACCGGGCTGGAGACACGCACCATAGGACGAGTGCGTGGAGGAGGAACAGGGCTGAGGAGACACACTGGAAGCCTGGTGCATGGTGTAGGCACTGGTGGAACTGGACTGGGGCGGGGAGGTGGCGCCGGAAATACCGGACCGTGCAGGCGTACTGGTTCCCTTGAACACCGAGCCTGCCCAACCTTACCTGGTTGAATGCTCCCCGTCGCCCGACCAGTGCGGGGAGGTGGAATAACCCGCACCGGGCTATGTAGGCGAACCGGGGACACCATGCGTAAGGCTGGTGCCATGTATGCCGGCCCGAGGAGACGCACTGGAGACCAGACGCGTTGAGCCGGCATCATGGCACCTGGCTCAATGCCCAATCTAGCCCTACCAGTGCGGGGAGGTGGAATAACCCGCACCGGGCTATGAACACGTACAGGAGACACCGTGCGCTCTATTGCGTAACACGGTGTCCGCCCGTACTCCCGCTCTCCACGGTTAGCCTGGGAAGTGGGCGCAGGTCTCCTACCTGCCCTCGGCCCACTACCTCTTAGCCCCCCCCCAAGAAATTTTTGGGTAGTACTCGCGGGCTTCCAGCCTTGCCTCCGTGCTGCCTCCTCATATCGCCTCCTCTCGGCTTTCGCTGCCTCCAGCTCTTCACGAGGGAGGCGATATTCTCCCGGTTGTGCCCAAGGTCCCTTTCCATCTAATATCTCCTCCCATGTCCATGAATCCTTGATGCCTTGATCCTGTTGCCGCTTGTCATGCTGCTTGATCCGGGTTTGGTGGGTCATTCTGTCACGATCGTCTTGATATGAGAGATTGGACCAAGGCGCAGCATGATATGAATACATCTTCTTTTTTATTATACGAAGACGTAACACGAAACACTTATACAAACTAACAAAAACAACAAACGACCGTGAAGCTACAAACGCAAGTGCACACACAAACTACTTACGTTCAACATAGACTAGACATAGAAAATGACCCACAAACAGCTAAAGCCTATGGCTGCCTTAAATATGGCTCCCAATCAGAGACAACAATAACCAGCTGTCTCTAATTGAGACCCAATTCAGGCAACCATAGACTTTCCTAGACACCTACACTGAACATTAAACCATCTATTCTACTAAACCCCCTAAACCAAACAACACCCTAGACCAGACATGGGCAAACTACGGCCCGCGGGCCACATACGGCCCGTTAGGCTTTTTAATCCGGCCCGCCGAACTTGTCCAAATTATAGTAAAAACCTCCTTTTTTTCCCCTTTCCCTGCAATGCCCACGTTTCCCCAATAGATGGCGCACTCAAAACACATTGACCGTTGTTGGAGTGGCGCGTATTTCTCTTTATTTCACTTTAATTTTCACTTCGTTTCACGTCACCATTAAGCCCTTCTGTGAAAATGAGCGGACCAAAGAGAAGGAAAGTGGACAGCGAATGCCGAGTGTTTAATAAGGAGTGGACAACAAAATACTTCTTCACTGAAGTCCGATCAACGGCTGTATGTCTGATATGCCAAGAAGCTGTTGCGGTTTTCAAAGAGTACAATATCAGCCGTCACTTTGCCACGAAGCATGCAAACTATGCTAGCAAGCAGTCAACACAAGAACGGGCGGCGAAATAGTATGTAAATGCCATATCTTGCATATTCCTTGAGACAAATTTATTAACTGATAAGGGCTATTTTTCACATTTGAAAGACAGTTAATAAATTGGGTTGTAGTGTTCTTACTGTGCTATGAGGTTTGCACACACTACATTTAATGCTTTAGTATATCCGGCCCAAACACTCCCTCCAAATGCTCCTGGCCCGGCCCCTCTGTCAAATTTTAGAACCCATTGTGGCCCGCGAGTCAAAAAGTTTGCCCACCCCTGCCCTAGACAATACAAAAACCACATACTTCACCATGTCACACCCTGACCTAACTAAAATAATAATGAAAACAAAGATAACTAAGGCCAGGGTGTGACAGAGTGTGACCCAAGAAGTCTACCAAAAAGTGTCCATGCAAGCTGTGTGTGTGTGTGTGTGTGTGTGTATGTGTGTGGTGCATAGGTGAAAGTGTGCATGTGTTTGAATGTAGCAGGTTACGCACTGCGTGTCACTCACTCATGCGTAATCTTACTGCAGTGAGAGGTATTTCTCTCACCCCAAAGCCAACCCACAGGCATGCCAAGTGGAAATAGGAACACCTCACTGCCCGCAACCTCCCTGACCTCGTCACTCTCCGCTTCTCTACTGATCTTGTGTTGCTTCCTCTCCTACATTTATCTGTCTGGGGCTGCTGTCTGCACATGAGAGAAACAAGAATATGTTTGTTAATGCATATATGTATCTGTCTGTATTTTCTAATTTTTCATTCACATCCAGGACCCAGACGTCCCATCCAACGAGCAGAGCTCTGGTCCAACAGAAGAGCGGTCCAACGAGGCAGTCCAGACCGCCTTCTAGTCTTACACTATTTTTCTCCGTCTTGTGCATTCCCATCTGAAGGTCAGTAACGCAGACAGACATTTGGGTTGTCTTTGGCTGATGCTCCTATGGTAGGATTGTGTGTTTGTGTATGTGTGGCTGTGTGTGTGTTTCTCTGTCTGTTTCAATTTGGGCTTTAAAGGCGGTCCTGATCCTGTCTAGTTGTGTCTCTGGCTTGGGCCAGAGGGGATTCCGTTCTGTGGTTGGGGTTGGGTCTGGCCAGCTGGTTCTGGGAGAGGAGGGGGTAATGCTTTATTTTGCACTCCTATTTGAACTGGTATATAGTATTTACAAAGACCATTCTTAATACAAATGGGAAACTGATGAGTGTGAAAAACCCAGCAGCGTATCAGTTCAAACTGGTGCGCCGGGCACCTACTACCATACCCTGTTCAAAGGCACTTCAATATTTTGTCTTGTCCATTCACCCTCTGGATGGAACACATACACAATCCATGTCTCAATTTTCTCAAGGCACTGCATCTCAGTGCTTGAGGCATCACCACAGACACCCTGGTTTAAATCCAGGCTGTATCACAACCAGCTGTGATTGGATGTCCGATAGGGCGGCGCACAACTGGCCCAGCGTCTTCTGGATTTGGCCGGTGTAGGCCGTCATTGTAAATAAGAATTTACTGACTTGCCTAGTTAAATAAAGGTTAAATAAAAAAAATACAAATACAAGTTTCTGGATCGACGTGTACGACAGCATATTCCAGTTCCCGCCAATATCCAGCAACTTCGCACAGCCATTGAAGAGGAGTGGGACACCATTCCACAGGCCACAACCAACAGCCTGATCAACTCTACAGGAAGGAGATGGGTCGCGCTGCATGAGGCAAATGGTAGTCACACATTTCTGATCTATGCCCCTACCTTTACATTTTTTAAATCTGTGACCAACAGATGCATATCTGTATTCCCAGCATTGTGAAATCCATATATTAGGACCTAATGAATGTATTTCAATTGACTGATTTCCTTATATGAACAGTAACTCAAGAAAGGTCCACCACACAATGGACATCCAGCCAACTGGACAGAACTGTGAGACGCATTGGAGTCAACATAGGCCAGCATCTCTGTGGAATGCTTTCAACACCTCGTAGAGTCCATGCCCTGACGAATTGAGGCTATTCTGAGGCCAAAAGCAGGGAGATGCAACTCAGTATTAGGAAAGTGTTCTTAATGTTTTGTGCACTCAGTGTATATATATATATATATAAGTCTGCTTATGGATGCCACCTGTTAGATGCCACCTGTCTGCTTATGGATGCCACCTGCGTATGTGTGTGGACATGTGCGTGTGTGTGTGTGGACATGTGCATGTGTGGGTGTGTGGACATGTGCGTGTGTGTGGACATGTGTGTGTGTGGTCATGTGTGTGTGTGTGTTGACATGTGTGTGTGTGTGGGGACATGTGCATACGTGTGTGTGTGGACATGTGCGTGTGTGTGTGTGTTGACATGTGTGTGTGTGTGGGGACATGTGCATGCGTGTGTGTGTTGACATGTGTGTGTGTGTGGGTACATGTGCGTGTGTTTGTGGACATGTGTGTGTGTGTGGTCATGTGTGTGTGTGTGTGTTGACATGTGCGTGTGTGTGGACATGTGTGTGTGTGTGTGGACATGTGTGTGTGTGTGTGTGTGGACATGCGTGTGTGTGTGGGGACATGTGCGTATGTGTGTGTGTGGACATGTGCGTGCGTGTGTGTGTGGACATGTGCGTGCGTGCGTGTGTGTGTGTGTGTGTGTGTGTGTGTGTGTGTGTGTGTGTGTGTGTGTGTGTGTGTGTGTGTGTGTGTGTGTGTGTGTGTGGACATGCGTGTGTGTGTGGGGACATGTGCGTATGTGTGTGTGTGGACATGTGCGTGCGTGTGTGTGTGGACATGTGCGTGCGTGTGTGTGTGTGTGTGTGTGTGTGTGTGTGTGTGTGTGTGTGTGTGTGTGTGTGTGTGTGTGTGTGTGTGTGTGTGTGTGTGTGTGCGTGTGAACATGTGCGTGTTTGTGAGTGTGACAAACTTGAGAGGATGGGAAACATTTTGACAACATGAGAGATACGGAACAGGATTTCTGTTTAGTGTCAGACGCCCAAACCTGTTGTCATCGACTCCCCAGAGTTAGCTGTCAGACACGTGTAGACCTACATCATGAAACTCCTGCTCTATTGCGTAAGGTGTAGGGCAGGCAACCAACCCTTGCCTCATCAATACATGATGCAGCTTTTTACCAAAACATATATGCTATGAAAGACACCGTCATTCACTAGCATTGTATTTAGCTACTGAATGAGCTCCTTCAAATTGCTTCTATGAAATGTGTGTAAATACATTGTAATTGGGTTAGAGCAGCCTCGGACATCGAGGCTTCGCTCACGTAGTCGAGTCAACAAGAAGCGATTTGGAAGGATGGCCCAGCGAGGGTTGGAGCTCCTCTCCACTACACTCAGTCACACAGGGTTTGGTCACACGAACCTGCTATTAGCTGTTATTAGACAAGCTGGCATGGGTCCTAACCTACAGCCCCCTCAGTTTGGCACGGTCTGAATGACTCCATGGTGGGTTCAGGCTGGACAAGTCTCTATGGGATCTTCCTTACCCTCAGACACACACACACACACACACACACACACACACACACACACACACACACACACACACACACACACACACACACACACACACACACACACACACACACACACACACACACACACACACACACACACACACACACACACGGTCAGACTGTGCTGGACGTGTTATTTTTCACAGACGCCACTCTGGTGAAGCTTGAGTGTGACTCATGAATGAATGGCGTCTCCAGGATATTTATGGGTAATACTTATTTTGGCAGGTGCCAGTATCTATAGCTTCACCATCCTACTACCGTACGGCCACATTGGCCAGGCACAGAATGACCGGTTCCTCACATGAATATGCTTTTCTGTTTTGATTTCTCACTCAAATACAGACCTCTATGTCATCACTGTATGACAACCAAGCAGAAGTATTTCAACAAAAAGGGCACTAAAGCCACAGCTCGATTTAGTACGCCAAGTTAAGTATACCACCTTCCCAAACCCTCCCTCTGCTCCCCATGGCTGAAAAAGCGCCATGGTCTTGCTTCACACACACACACACACACACACACACACACACACACACACACACACACACACACACACACACACACACACACACACACACACACACACACACACACACACACACACACACACACACACACACACACACACACACACACACACAGTCTTGTACAGCTAACCTTGTGGGGACATACAATTCAGTCCCATTCAAAATCCTATTTTCCCTAACCCCTAACCCTAAACCTAACCCTAATCCTAATCCTAACCCGTACTCTTACCCTAACCCTAACCCTAACCCTAACCCTAACCCAAAAACCTAAACTTTATCCTAACCCTAAACCTAACCCTAGCTCCTAACCCTAACCCTACAACTAACCCTAGCTCCTAACCTTAATATTTAACTTAATTCTAACCCTAACACTAATTCTAACCTTAACCCTAAACCCCCTAGAAATAGCATTTGACCTTGTGGGGACTAACAAAATGTCCCCAGCTGGTCAATTTTTACTTTGTTTACTATTCTTGTCGGGACTTCTGGTCCCCACAAGAATAGTTAAACATGTCCACACACACACACACACACACACACACACACACACACACACACACACACACACACACACACACACACACACACACACACACACACACACACACACACACACACACACACACACACACACACAGTGTAGTCATGCAGGTAAACATACTGTACTTTACTGTAGTGGCAGTGGTGGAACTAGAGTTTTCTACATGGGGTGGCCAAGGCTACTTCAGGGGTCCATAAACCATGACAGAAAATGTGTGTGTAACCCTAACATGGCATCTAAGGAGCATGAATGAATCCTATGATTGCTAATTAGAGGTAGAAGTGATTATTCACACGGAGTTCTTCAAAGTGGCAGATAGTGTGGTCCAAAAGGGTTACTTCACTAGAATTCTTTAACATACTATGAATAGCCAGTGTCTCTACCTCGGAACTGCAGCTCAATTTCTTTCTCACACACACACACACACACACACACACACACACACACACACACACACACACACACACACACACACACACACACACACACACACACACACACACACACACACACACACACACACACACACACACACACACACACACTGTTTTCATGAATATATAATCTGGGTCTATAAGTGTTGAACATCCAAACTATTTTCAGAAAATAAAGCTCAAGCACCAAGGAGATAAGATAGCATTAGTGTGTTACATAAATTGCATAGTTTATTTACAATCAAGTAAATTTACAAAAAAACACACTGCAATTTGACATAGCAGGTATCAAACAGAAATGGACTTGAAAAATAAAAATAATTTCGGTGCCCATCAATATTACAAACTTACAGTATCAAATTTATGCTCATATATTATGTTAACTATAGCAAAGAAAAGTTTTGGAATTGGCCTAATCAAGACCACATTAAATCTGTGTGACATGATACCCTTTGGATTTATCATTTTAGAATGTCAATGTACTAGCTAGTACACAGTGCAGGTTTTAATCATGACCAGAGGGACAAATTATCCTAGGTAGATTTAAAACAGCATGATTCTGCGGTTCTGGTGAGAACTGGCAAAATGTTTCACAAACTCATCCATGTTGAGGGAGCGTGCCCTCTTTGACTCAACATTGAGAATCCCGAGGTGACTTAACCTGTCATCAACCATTGTTGTCCTAAGGTGGGTTTTAATCAGCTTTAATTCTGAGAAGCTTCTCTCGCAAGAAGCACTGATGACTGGTGTAACAACAGAAATCTTACGAAGTCGAAATAGCTCATGGAAGACCTCTTTATAAGGTTCTAGAAACACAACAAAGTCAAGGAGAGTAGACGGTCTGTCCCTTCCACTTTTCTCTCTCCTATCAAGAAGCCGCTTGGTTTGATGAACCTCATGTTTGAGATCCTCTGAATCTGACTCAAAGGTCTGAGCAAAGGGAAACAGAGGCTCCTCATTCAAGAATGTTGTACTCTTTGGGTTGAGAGTCTGGACCCCTTACATTATTTCGCAATTCTTATTTGAAAAATGCCTCTGCAGCTCAGCTGTGAGACTGTCAAGCACTTGATAAAAGATAGCTCTTTAGAAGCTCTCACCATCACTTTGGTCACAATTTTTCTGTCCTACAGTGCTCATCATCAATGAGTCATGAAATCTTAAGCTTGTTTTAGGCTGCCTTTTACACACTGTTTGTACACTTATTTTGCAGTGCTCTGTAATCTCTTCAACCTCTTTCCATGTGCATGTAAGGGCACCTACTAGATCCACAGCCCTTGCTAGGTCAAGAGAGCTTGATTGGAGCATGTCAGAAAGACATTTGGCATCACCAAGCACTTTACAAAAGGTAACCAAAGGCCCTATGAAATGTAAATCTATCTGAGAAAGAAGGCCCCCTGCCTCCACTGATCTATCACCACTATTTTCAAGTCTGATATCTTGTAGCACTCTCAGAACTGCTGGAAGCGTGTCCCTCAGATTACGGCATGTCATGTATCTGCATGCCCACCTTACATCTGTAAGTCTTTGTAGTTCCCTGGGCTGCTACTGTGGATACAACTCTTTCTGAACTGCAAGCCACTTGAGATGAACGTACGAACCAGATACAAAGTTATAAAGCTTCTGCAGGAGAGCAAAAAAGTGAACTGCCTCAGGCACTGATTTTACAGCATCGACAAGAACCAAAATCAAACAAAGTGCATTACAGTGCACATAAAATGCTAATCTTGCACTGTTTTTAATCCGTGCAGACACACCAGAATGCTTTCCACTCATGACGGATGCACCGTCATAGCCTTGCCCTACAAGATTATTTCTGTAGTCCAGACCATGTTTTTCAAGGCAATCAATTATAATTTTTGTGAGACCTGCTGCATCTAAGCTTTCAGCTGACTGAAAGTGTAAAAAGCTTTCATGGATGGTCCCGTTGTAATAGTACCTCACAACTAAAGACATTTGTTCTTTTTTCTTTAACTCTTTGGTTTCATCTGCAATTACACTAAAAACTCCACTTTCTTTTACTTTTCTTATTATTTGACTTTGTACCATCTCAGCTCAGCCCTCAAGAACTTTGTTCTGGATTTGGTGGCTTGTGTACTTAGCATTGCCATATGCATTCATCCTTTTCTCTATGAGAGGGTCATGCTTTGCTATTTCTTCTAATATTGTCAAAAAATGACCCTTGTTGTGAGAGTCATCAGACTCTCGATGACCTCTCTGCGCTTTATTTTGAGTGGCAGTTAATAGGAGCACATCTGCAACTGTTTTAATGTAAGTACAGTTTTCCTACACTTTCTTTTTCCGGCCCTCATTTATGACATCTAACATTGATGAGTTGCTGTCAATAGCCCTTTTATGCTGATTCCAAGCATACATAGCATTGATATGATGCTCTGCCTTCGAATGGAGCTTAAACCCAGAATCTTTAAACAGCACCTTTTTCCAGTTACAAAAACCTGACTGTGATGTGAAGGCAGATTCAGGTGTATTGGGCAGAGAAAAATGCCTACAGGCGAAACAATAAAACTAATCTTGATTTACAGAATATTCAAGCCATGAATTGTCTTTATACCAGGAGCCGTTGAAAGCCCTTTTCCTAGTACCATGCTCAGTTCTGGGAAATGTTTTCAAACACGGCTGTACAGGACCCTCTTCTCTGGTTCTTGAAATGTCTGAAATACACGTTAAATAATGTATCATATCTCTATGGAAATGTATAATTAAGGGATTCACAATATTAGATACTAACAGCTGCTAACTAAAATGTTGTCACGTTCCTGACCGGTTTTCTGTTATTTTGTATGTGTTTGACGGTCAGGGCGTGAGTTTGGGTGGGTAGTCTATGTTATGTGTTTCTATGTTGGTTAAAGGGTGACCTGATATGGCTCTCAATTAGAGGCAGGTGGTTTTCATTTCCTCTGATTGAGAGCCATATTAAGGTAGGTGTTTTCACATTGATTGGTGGGTGGTTGTCTCCTGTGTCTGTGTCTATGTACGTTGCGCCACACGGGACTGTTTTCGGTTTGTTTGTTCGGTTGTTCGGTTTATGTAGTCTGTTCCTGTTTCATGCGTTCTTCGTGTCATGTAAGTTCTTATGTTCAGGTGCGTCTACGTCGTTTGTTGTTTTGTAGTTTGTTAAAGTGTTTTCGTGTTTTTTCGTCTTTTATTTAATAAATCATGTCATATCAAGAAGCTGCATTTTGGTTCAATCCCTGCTCCTCCTCTTCGGATGAAGAGGAGGAGGAACGCCGTTACAGAACCACCCACCAATCCAGAACCAAGCAGCGTAAGTTCGAGCAGTGGCCTACTAAACAGGAGTCTTGGACATGGGAAGAAGTCTTGGAGGGAAAAGGACACTGGGCACATATTGGGGAATATCGCCGTGCTCGTGAGGAGATGGAGGCAGCGAGAGCCCAAGAGCGGTGGTATGAGGAGGCAGCAAGGAGACGTGGCTGGAAGCCGGAGAATCAAGCTCAAGACCGGAGATATGAAGGTACGCGGCTAGCAAGGAAGCCCGAGAAGAAACCCCAAAAATTTCTTGGGGGGGGGGGCTAAGAGGTAGTGGGCCAAGGGCAGGTAGGAGACCTGCGCCCACTTCCCAGGCTAACCGTGGAGAGCGGGAGTACGGGCAGACACCGTGTTACGCAGTAGAGCGCACGGTGTCTCCTGTAAGTGTGCATAGCCCGGTGCGGGTTATTCCACCTCCCCGCACTGGTAGGGCTAGATTGGGCATTGAGCCAGGTGCCATGATGCCGGCTCAACGCGTCTGGTCTCCAGTGCGTCTCCAGGGCGTCTCCAGGGCGTGAGTTTGAGTGGGTAGTCTATGTTATGTGTTTCTATGTTGGTTAAAGGGTGACCTGATATGGCTCTCAATTAGAGGCAGGTGGTTTTCATTTCCTCTGATTGAGAGCCATATTAAGGTAGGTGTTTTCACATTGATTGGTGGGTGGTTGTCTCCTGTGTCTGTGTCTATGTACGTTGCGACACACAGGACTGTTTATGGTTTGTTTGTTCGGTTGTTCGGTTTATGTAGTCTGTTCCTGTTTCATGCGTTCTTCGTGTCATGTAAGTTCTTATGTTCAGGTGCGTCTACGTCGTTTGTTGTTTTGTAGTTTGTTAAAGTGTTTTCGTGTTTTTTCGTCTTTTATTTAATAAATCATGTCATATCAAGAAGCTGCATTTTGGTTCAATCCCTGCTCCTCCTCTTCGGATGAAGAGTGGAGTTCATTTCCAGTTCGGAAAATGTTTGTCCTGCTAGAGCTGCACAGGTCAACTGTAAGTGCTGTTATTGTGAAGTGGAAACATCTAGGAGTAACAACGGTGGTAGGCCACACAAGCTCACAGAACGGGACTGCCAAGTGCTGAAGAGTGTAGCGTGTCAAAATCGTCTGTCCTCAGTTGCAACACTCACTATCGAGTTCTAAACTGCCTCAGCACAAGATCTGTTTGTCGGGAACTTCATGAAATGGGTTTCCATGGCTGAGCAGCCACACACAAGCCTTAGATCACCATGTGCAATGCCAACCATCGGCTGGAGTGGTGTAAAGCTCTCCGCCATTGGACTCTAGAGCAGCGGAAACGCTTTCTCTGGAGTGAAGAATCACGCTTCACCATCTGTCAGTCCAACTGACGAATCTGGGTTTGGCAAATGCCAAGAGAATGCTACCTGCCCCAATGCATAGTGTCAACTGTAAAGTTTGGTGGAGGAGGAATAATGGTCCGGGGATGTGTTCATGGTTCTGACTAGGCCCCTTAGTTCCAGTGAAGGGAACTCTTAACACTACAGCATAGAATTACATTCTAGACGATTCTGTGCTTCCAACTTTGTGGAAACAGTTTGGAGAAGGCCCTTTTCTGTTTTAGCATGAAAATGCCCCAGTTCACAAAGCGAGGTCCATACAGAAATGGTTTGATGTGATCAGTGTGGAAGAACTTGACTGGCCTGCACAGAGCTCTGACCTCAACCCCATCGAACACCTTTGTGATGAATTGGAATGCCGACTGCGAGCCAGGCCTAATCGCCCAACATCAGTTCCCGACCTCACTAATGCTCTTGTGGCTGAATGGATGCAAGTCCCTGCAGCAATGTTCCAACAGCTAGTGGAAAGCCTTCACAGAAGAGTGGACGCTGTTATAGCACCAAAGGAGGAACAACTCCGTATTAATGCCCATGATTTTGTAATGAGATATTCGACGAGCAAAAGTCCGCATACTTTTGGTAATATAGTGTATCTCTTTAGGAGCTGATCCCTGGTCAGTATTGATAAATTATTCTAATGTTAAGGTAAGATTTGAATGGAGCAAGCTGATCTGAGAGCAGCGCTACCTTTCTTTCGATACTATCAGTATCGAAACGTGCTCCAACGACGCACTTACCGACCGTTCTCTCTGTGTGGTGTTGTGGGAAACGCTTGTTACATCTTCGGCTTTTGTAGGAAATATGGATCATTAGAACACTCATAAGCCTAAATTCCATCACTATTGGGAAACCGGACACTGATCTTTTGACCTGGGTGGGCAAGAAGCAAGCCGTTTTCGCTGTAGTAATGGTGCAACTATGACGCTAAAGAATCTGATCTCGCTTTTTCTACACTGTTAGAAATAAAGAGTGCTATTTAGAACCTAAAATGGTTCTTCTACTGTCCCCATAGGAGAACACTTTGAAGAACCCATTTTGGTTCCAGGTAGAACTTTTTTGGGTTCCATGTAGAACCCTTTCCACAGAGGGTTCTAAATGGAACCCAAAAGGGTGTCACACCCTGGCCTTAGTTATCTTTGTTTTCATTATTATTTTAGTTAGGTCAGGGTGTGACATGGTGAAGTATGTGTTTTTTGTATTGTCTAGGGCACAGGTGTCAAACTCATTCCACGGGGGGCCGAGTGTCTGCGGGTTTTCGCTCCTCCCTTGTACTTGATTGATGAATTAACATCACTAATTAGTTAGGAACTCCCCACACCTGGTTGTCTAGGGCTTTATTGAAAGGAAAAACCAAAAACCTGCAGACACTAGGCCCTCCGTGGAATGAGTTTGACACCCCTGGTCTAGGGTGTTGTTTGGTTTCGGGGGTTTAGTAGAATAGATGGTTTAATGTTCAGTGTAGGTGTCTAGGAAAGTCTATGGTTGCCTGAATTGGGTCTCAATTAGAGACAGCTGGTTATTGTTGTCTCTGATTGGGAGCCATATTTAAGGCAGCCATAGGCTTTAGCTGTTTGTGGGTCATTTTCTATGTCTAGTCTATGTTGAACGTAAGTAGTTTGTGTGTGCACTTGCGTTTGTAGCTTCACGGTCGTTTGTTGTTTTTGTTAGTTTGTATAAGTGTTTCGTGTTACGTCTTCATATAATAAAAAAGAAGATGTATTCATATCATGCTGCGCCTTGGTCCAATCTCTCACAGCAAGACGATCGTGACAGAATTACCCACCAAACCCGGATCAAGCAGCATGACAAGCGGCAACAGGATCAAGGCATCAAGGATTCATGGACATGGGAGGAGATATTAGATGGAAAGGGACCTTGGGCACAACCGGGAGAATATCGCCTCCCTCGTGAAGAGCTGGAGGCAGCGAAAGCTGAGAGGAGGCGATATGAGGAGGCAGCACGGAGGCAAGGCTGGAAGCCCGCGAGTACTACCCAAAAATTTCTTGGGGGGGGGGCTAAGAGGTAGTGGGCCGAGGGCAGGTAGGAGACCTGCGCCCACTTCCCAGGCTAACCGTGGAGAGCGGGAGTACGGGCGGACACCGAGTTACGCAATAGAGCGCACGGTGTCTCCTGTACATGTTCATAGCCCGGTGCGGGTTATTCCACCTCCCCGCACTGGTAGGGCTAGATTGGGCATTGAGCCAGGTGCCATGATGCCGGCTCAACGCGTCTGGTCTCCAGTGCGTCTCCTCGGGCCGGCATACATGGCACCAGCCTTACGCATGGTGTCCCGGTTCGCCTACATAGCCCGGTGCGGGTTATTCCACCTCCCCGCACTGGTCGGGCGACGGGGAGCATTCAACCAGGTAAGGTTGGGCAGGCTCGGTGTTCAAGGGAACCAGTACGCCTGCACGGTCCGGTATTTCCGGCGCCACCTCCCCGCCCCAGTCCAGTTCCACCAGTGCCTACACCACGCACCAGGCTTCCAGTGTGTCTCCAGGGCACTAGGAAACAACGCTACAGCGAAGCCTTATCATTAAAACAATTCATATCTGGGAGATTTTAGTGGCACATTAGAGCCCTTCGTGTCTGTGTGTGTGTTTCCCCTGGACTGCTTCCAGATTGCCTCCTTTACGTTCTTCATATACAACTGTGTTAGTGGGCATCAGGTGTGTTACACTGCTGGCTCTCATGGCTGTTCTGGCAGCAGTTCTAAGATAAATACCAGTCAGCTACAGGATGCCACCAGGAGTTCAGTAGAGGTAGCATCAGTTCCACCAAGTCCTACTCTGACCCACTGTGTATCATATAAAGCCGTTGTTTGGGTTGCATTAGTTACAGTAGTCCGAATGGGGCTAGACAGGATGAACACAGAGTTTCTAAACCCAGAGGCACAACATCGCCAGACTTCCAGTCAATGAAAGTCAATGAAAGAAGGTAAAAACTCTTCCTAAAGGCACAACCTAGATTCGAGTCAATGTCTTAAGTAGTTGAATATGTTATTACTCTAACAAAGTGACGAACTGACACGTTTTCATTCTCATCAAAAACTTTATTTCAAAGGAGTGTCTTTGATTTGACGGCTTGCACATGTTGAGTTCGGTGCAAGACGACCCTTAGACCCGATTACATGTTTCTGCGCATGAGCTTGGCCAGCATATGTCGCCATGACATCGCCTACAAGCGTGATCAGGGACTTCTATTGGAGGAGCAGCTTCTGCCTATGTTTATACTGTACTGTCTTTGGTATGAGTGACGTGTTCCAAAGGGAATGGAAGATGGCTGCTTTGAACTGGGATAATGTTATTGTTATTGTATTGCTAGATATTGCTGCATTGTTGGAACTAGATACACCTGCGATAACATCTGAAACACTGTGTATGCGACCAATTAACTTTGATTTGATTTCTGTAAACATAAACAGACTTCCTCTCTCATCAACCTCATGAAAATGTTTGTATTTTGCTTAAAACGTATGAAATGATCTGTAACAATGACACACTACTGTCTGACACTACATGCAGAAGCTGTGCTTGACATAGAATGCAAACAGTATAAACACAGTATTGACTGTATTGGTGCACAGTGAAAACGTGCAGGATCTAATTGTTTGCAATGTCCACAGCTGTAATTACAGAACTGACCAGTGGGGAAAGGAGAGAGGGAGGAATAGGAGAAGAAAATAGAGGAGGGGGACATAATGGAGGGAGGCAGGAGAGAGAGGAGGGGGACATAATGGAGGGAGGCAGGAGAGAGAGGAGGGGGACATGATGGAGGGAGGCAGGAGAGAGAGGAGGGGGACATAATGGAGGGAGGCAGGAGAGAGAGGAGGGGGACATGATGGAGGGAGGCAGGAGAGAGAGGAGGGGGACATAATGGAGGAAGGCAGGAGAGAGAGGAGGGGGACATGATGGAGGGAGGCAGGAGAGAGAGGAGGGGGACATAATGGAGGGAGGCAGGAGAGAGAGGAGGGGGACATGATGGAGGGAGGCAGGAGAGAGAGGAGGGGGACATGATGGAGGGAGGCAGGAGAGAGAGGAGGGGGACATAATGGAGGGAGGCAGGAGAGAGAGGAGGGGGACATAATGGAGGGAGGCAGGAGAGAGAGGAGGGGGACATGATGGAGGGAGGCAGGAGAGAGAGGAGGGGGACATAATGGAGGGAGGCAGGAGAGAGAGGAGGGGGACATGATGGAGGGAGGCAGGAGAGAGAGGAGGGGGACATAATGGAGGGAGGCAGGAGAGAGAAGAGGGGGACATGATGGAGGGAGGCAGGAGAGAGAGGAGGGGGACATGATGGAGGGAGGCAGAAGAGAGAGGAGGGGGACATGATGGAGGGAGGCAGGAGAGAGAGGAGGGGGACATGATGGAGGGAGGCAGGAGAGAGAGGAGGGGGACATGATGGAGGGAGGCAGGAGAGAGAGGAGGGGGACATGATGGAGGGAGGCAGGAGAGAGAGGAGGGGGACATGATGGAGGGAGGCAGGAGAGAGAGGAGGGGGACATAATGGAGGGAGGCAGGAGAGAGAGGAGGGGGACATGATGGAGGGAGGCAGGAGAGAGAGGAAGGGGACATGATGGAGGGAGGCAGGAGAGAGAGGAGCGGGACATGATGGAGGGAGGCAGGAGAGAGAGGAGGGGGACATAATGGAGGGAGGTAGGAGAGAGAGGAGGGGGACATGATGGAGGGAGGCAGGAGAGAGGAGGGGGACATGATGGAGGAAGGCAGGAGAGAGAGGAGGGGGACATAATGGAGGGAGGCAGGAGAGAGAGGAGGGGGACATAATGGAGGGAGGCAGGAGAGAGAGGAGGGGGACATGATGGAGGGAGGCAGGAGAGAGAGGAGGAGGACATGATGGAGGGAGGCAGGAGAGAGAGGAGGGGGACATGATGGAGGGAGGCAGGAGAGAGAAGAGGGGGACATGATGAGGGAGGCAGGAGAGAGAGGAGGGGGACATGATGGAGGGAGGCAGGAGAGAGAGGAGGGGGACATGATGGAGGGAGGCAGGAGAGAGAGGAGGGGGACATAATGGAGGGAGGCAGGAGAGAGAGGAGGGGGACATGATGGAGGGAGGCAGGAGAGAGAGGAGGGGGACATAATGGAGGAAGGCAGGAGAGAGAGGAGGGGGACATGATGGAGGGAGGCAGGAGAGAGAGGAGGGGGACATAATGGAGGGAGGCAGGAGAGAGAGGAGGGGGACATGATGGAGGGAGGCAGGAGAGAGAGGAGGGGGACATGATGGAGGGAGGCAGGAGAGAGAGGAGGGGGACATAATGGAGGGAGGCAGGAGAGAGAGGAGGGGGACATAATGGAGGGAGGCAGGAGAGAGAGGAGGGGGACATGATGGAGGGAGGCAGGAGAGAGAGGAGGGGGACATAATGGAGGGAGGCAGGAGAGAGAGGAGGGGGACATGATGGAGGGAGGCAGGAGAGAGAGGAGGGGGACATAAAGGAGGGAGGCAGGAGAGAGAGGAGGGGGACATGATGGAGGGAGGCAGGAGAGAGAGGAGGGGGACATGATGGAGGGAGGCAGGAGAGAGAGGAGGGGGACATGATGGAGGGAGGCAGGAGAGAGAGGAGGGGGACATGATGGAGGGAGGCAGGAGAGAGAGGAGGGGGACATGATGGAGGGAGGCAGGAGAGAGAGGAGGGGGACATGATGGAGGGAGGCAGGAGAGAGAGGAGGGGGACATGATGGAGGGAGGCAGGAGAGAGAGGAGGGGGACATAATGGAGGGAGGCAGGAGAGAGAGGAGGGGGACATGATGGAGGGAGGCAGGAGAGAGAGGAAGGGGACATGATGGAGGGAGGCAGGAGAGAGAGGAGCGGGACATGATGGAGGGAGGCAGGAGAGAGAGGAGGGGGACATAATGGAGGGAGGTAGGAGAGAGAGGAGGGGGACATGATGGAGGGAGGCAGGAGAGAGGAGGGGGACATGATGGAGGAAGGCAGGAGAGAGAGGAGGGGGACATAATGGAGGGAGGCAGGAGAGAGAGGAGGGGGACATAATGGAGGGAGGCAGGAGAGAGAGGAGGGGGACATGATGGAGGGAGGCAGGAGAGAGAGGAGGAGGACATGATGGAGGGAGGCAGGAGAGAGAGGAGGGGGACATGATGGAGGGAGGCAGGAGAGAGAAGAGGGGGACATGATGAGGGAGGCAGGAGAGAGAGGAGGGGGACATGATGGAGGGAGGCAGGAGAGAGGAGGGGGACATGATGGATGGAGGCAGGAGAGAGAGGAGGGGGACATGATGGAGGGAGGCAGGAGAGAGAGGAGGGGGACATGATGGAGGGAGGCAGGAGAGAGAGGAGGGGGACATGATGGAGGGAGGCAGGAGAGAGAGGAGGGGGACATAATGGAGGGAGGCAGGAGAGAGAGGAGGGGGACATGATGGAGGGAGGCAGGAGAGAGGAGGGGGACATGATGGAGGAAGGCAGGAGAGAGAGGAGGGGGACATGATGGAGGGAGGCAGGAGAGAGAGGAGGGGGACATAATGGAGGGAGGCAGGAGAGAGAGGAGGGGGACATGATGGAGGGAGGCAGGAGAGAGGAGGGGGACATGATGGAGGGAGGCAGGAGAGAGAGGAGGGGGACATGATGGAGGGAGGCAGGATAGAGAGGAGGGGGACATGATGGAGGGAGGCAGGAGAGAGAGGAGGGGGACATGATGGAGGGAGGCAGGAGAGAGAGGAGGGGGACATGATGGAGGGAGGCAGGAGAGAGAGGAGGGGGACATGATGGAGGGAGGCAGGAGAGAGAGGAGGGGGACATGATGGAGGGAGGCAGGAGAGAGAGGAGGGGGACATGATGGAGGGAGGCAGGAGAGAGAGGAGGGGGACATAATGGAGGGAGGCAGGAGAGAGGAGGGGGACATAATGGAGGGAGGCAGGAGAGAGAGGAGGGGGACATGATGGAGGGAGGCAGGAGAGAGGAGGGGGACATGATGGAGGGAGGCAGGAGAGAGGAGGGGGACATAATGGAGGGAGGCAGGAGAGAGAGGAGGGGGAAATGATGGAGGGAGGCAGGAGAGAGATGAGGGGGACATGATGGAGGGAGGCAGGAGATAGAAAAAGAAGGTGTGGCTGCCCACAGTATGATGTCATACTGATAGAAATACACCTGGGTCTGATGTGTGTGTGTGTGTGTGTGTGTGTGTGTGTGTGTGTGTGTGTGTGTGTGTGTGTGTGTGTGTGTGTGTGTGTGTGTGTGTGTGTGTGTGTGTGTGTGTGTGTGTGTGTGTGTGTGTGTTGTGTGTGTGTGTGTGAATGTGAATGTGAGGTCTGAGAGAATAGAGAGAAGAGCCAAGTACAGTACATAGCTGAGCACAGTAAAACACTCTCCATCCATAACATCTCTCTTTGTTCCTCTTCTATCGTTCATCTCCTCCTCCAGAAAAAGGTGGAAATATCTCTATCTACTCCTCCTCTTCTTCCTCTACCTTTAGACACATCTGTCTATTCTCTTCCCTTCATCCTACTGTCTTCCAATCTTCCTCCACAGACATCTTTCTCTTCTCATCTTTCTCGTCACCGTCTCCTATTCTTCCTCTCTATCTAAAATAGCAGACATGTCTATTCCCCCCTTTCCCTTCTTTCTTCTCATCCCTCTATTTTCCTCCTGACTCTCTCTTCCTCCAGAAACATCCACGTTCAGTGACCTGGAAGTCATCCCAGTGACTAAGAGAGAGAAGGAGATAGGGGAAGAGGAAGGAGAGGGGAAGAGAGGGAAAGAAGAGAGAGGGAAGGGGGTGGTGTGAGAGGTGAGAGGGGGAGTAAGAGGAGAAATGGAGGGGAGCAAAGTAATGAAAGGGAGAGAAAGAGGTTATGAAGCACAGAGACGTATGTGTATGCGTCCAGGCAATAGGCACGTAAGCATCAATCACTCTGACAGCACTGTGTGATCCTACTGGATGTTGAAAACATTCCCACTAACCAAGGAACAACTGTCCAAGCCTACTGAGCATGTCCAGACAACCACTGGGCCGTCCGATTCTCTCTCTCTCTCTCTCTCTCTCTCTCTCTCTCTCTCTCTCTCTCTCTTTCTCTCTCTCTCTCTCTCTCTCTCTCGGCAACATCCTGCTAATTTTTGGGGGGCTTTTTTTTCTTGAGGCAAGCCAATGTTTGGTGCCCATTCATCTATCAATGGTCAACAGTAGGGATTCTTCAATTAAGTTTTTGTTTTCATTCAATGACAGACGACTAGTTTTCATGCACATTTTTCCACTTGAGAAATACAGCACCAAACATCTTAGTTAGATGTCAAATTCCGCGACTAAGACCTCCTTGGCCAAACGTAAAGATGAACGGCCGATTTCTTGATTTATCTTAGATTGATTGTGACTATTTTGAGGAAGTGTTACTGTATGTTGTGGCGTACAGTGTTTCAAGAGCAACAAACAGTAATATTGCTCGTTTTTCAAGCGAATGTGTTTTTAAGAGAGTATGCGAGGCACAGACGTTTGCTTCGCCTAGCCGAGTTCTGCTGGGAGCAAACCCAACCTAGTATCCGGATGCCTTGACCCTGTACCTCCTATGTCCACTTGGAGGGAAGTAGAAGAGGAATCTCTTTGTGAGGTTCTCGTGGTGGTTGATATGTTAAAGGATAGTTGGGTATAAACACTGAGCATACCAAACATTATGAACACCTTCCTAATATTGAGTTTCACCCCCTTTTCCCCTCAGAACAGCCTCAATACGTCAGGGCATGGACTCTACAAGGTATTGAAAGCGTTCCACAGGGATGCTGGCCCATATTGACTCCAATGCTTCCAACAGTTGTGTCAAGTTAGCCTTTGGGTGGTGGACCATTCTTGATACACACGGGAAACTGTTGAGTGTGAAAAACCTAGCAGTGTTGCAGTTCTTGACACAAACCACTGCGCCTGGCACCTACTACCATACCCCGTAAGGCCCTTAAATATTTTGTCTTGCCCATTCACCCTCTGAATGGCACACATACACAATCCATGTCTCCAGGCTTAAACATCCTTCTTTAACCTGTCTCCTCCCCTTCATCTACACTGGTGGGAGTGGATTTAACAAGTGACATCAATAAGGGATCATAGCTTTCACCTGGTCAGTCTGTCATGTTTTGTATACTCATGATGTGTTTAAGCTTTCAGGCTTGTGTCTGTATGTGAGTCAGATGAGTGGAACTGGCCTGGTACAGAAATAAGGAGAGAGAAATTCAGAATGAGAGGAGCTGTGGAAAATATGCCCTGTCCAAAAGAGGAGGGGAAAATGGTTGATTGTTGAGAACAGCTTTTAAAGGCAGTGGATTAAGCAGCAACACCATCAAATAGCATTAAATGGGTTCAAGTCACACACACACACACACACACACACACACACACACACACACACACACACACACACACACACACACACACACACACACACACACACACACACACACACACACACACACACACACACACACACACACACACACACACACACACACACACACACACACACACCAACCTGTGCTCCAGTGTATTCAACCACCAATTTATGATGTGAATGTGAATCTTCACCATGTCCCAGCACTCTCTAAGATACTCTCTTTTGAGACTCGACTTAATAGAAAATAAAATAACTTCAGACTTGACATGGAGCCTCAGGACTCAGGACTCGACTTTGACTTTAAATGAATGACTTGAGTTTATCTGGCCACATTTTGTAATGTTTTGTCACTCATTTTGAGGCAAAGAGTCTATGTGGAATACTCTACACGTAGCCAGAGACAGTAGCTGCAGATCGCCCCTGCAAGAAAATATGCAACAAATTGTCTAGTGAAACGCAAACTCGGCACTCTGATTGGACCAGCAAACTGTGAATCAATAGAGGTCGGGTGGTGAGCAGTAAATATGTTCTGTAATGTTGCACACTCATGAATCAGGCCTTGGTCACTCCTGCCTCAAAGAATTAGACCATAAATAAAAATGAACTTTGATTGACAGGCCAATGCAACAATGAGCTTTCCAGTGAGAGAACACTATCTATCCAATGAGCTGTCATTACTCAAGGGAGAGAACATCACTTAGCCAATGAGCTGTCATTATTCTAGGGAGAGAACATCACTTAGTCAATGAGCTGTAAGTATTCCAGGGAGAAATAACTCCTGTCAGCCAGTGACAGTGTTTGCTCTGGGCTCTTTTCTCACCAAACTTCTGCTCCTGCCCCCATCACACAGACCTGACAGTTTGCCTTCATCCCTCTGCCACACACACATCTCACGGCCCACACACACACACACACACACACACACACACACACACACACACACACACACACACACACACACACACACACACACACACACACACACACACACACACACACACACACACACACATGCACGTACACACACACACACACATGCACGTACACACACACACACACACACACATATAGATGCACGCACATTAGCACACGTGCACACACTCATACGCTCCTGCATACACACACACACACACACACACACAAAAAAGTGTACAAACACACATGCTTTCTAAACAAACATTCTCTCATAGATACACACATTCCATTTCCCTGGGGATGGCAACTTTTGTCAGAAGAGGAGAACTGGACAAACCCACCCCACTAGGGGGCACTCTCACTACATAGCCAAGGAGAAGAGCTACCTGCCGCCCAGGCTTTCCCTGGCCCACACCCTGTCCACCAGTCCTACTATGGTCTACTGGTCAGATTGTAGCCAAGCATGGCCACCATTAGACACAGTACAAACTCTATCATATTTGAATGAAACATAAACTGCACCACAGACATCTCAGTGACCTCTGCTCGAGAAGCAGCCAAGGTGAACAAAGACACCTCTTAAAGACACTTCCGCTTTACAAAACATAATGGTTCAACTAGCCTATTAGGCCTTCCCATTCTCATTTCATCCAAAACAGCCAATTACATCCAAGAACAACCTAACTATAATGTAAGTGGACCAAAGGGGATTTGTGCTACCCTCAAACAATTTAGTCAATTACAGAGAAAGACTTAGATCTTACTGAACTAAATATAAACGTGTAAATCCAACACATGATATGAAGAATACACTGGGGAAATACTTTCCCCCCACAGAGAAACAAAAATCAACCACAACGAACACAGCTTATATACCAAGGCTTCTGACATATACAACTCTGGTTCTGATAACTCCAGAATACACTCAATGGTGGTCAACCAGTCAGCATTGTCTAAATGACCAGTACTTATTAGACAAATACAAACATATTGCATATACAGACACACAAACCAAGTGACAGAATGTGTACCATCAGATGTTGCCCAGAACTTAAGCAGATGTTTTCTTGTTTTACATGCATCTAAAAAGCTGAATTCTTTACAGCATTTATCTGCTGTAATAATCAGGATATTCATCCATTTTTCATCATCTGAAATTCTGAAAAAGGAGCTAAGGCTGGAGGATTGGAAAATTCCTTACCTTTCTCTGTGAGTGGCCGTTGTAAAGGGAGAATAATCAGTGCAGTCAGACAGACGGAGAGACAGACAGACGGACAGAGAAAGCCCTGGGATATGAGCTCCGAACAACACCACACAGCATGACCCTGATTTATATACTCTACTGGGAGGAGTCAGAGGGAGGGGGGGGGGGGGGGGGGGGGGGGGTGAAGACCTGCTTAACAGTAGTAGGGAGTAAAAATATGTGTGTTTGTGTGTGTGGGGGGTTTTGTGTGTTTGTGTGTGTCTGTATGTCTGTGTGTGTGTGTGTGTGTGTGTGTGTGTGTGTGTGTGTGTGTGTGTGTGTGTGTGTGTGTTAGCTACTCCAAGCCACCTGGCCCAACACACACTGTGGGTCAGCTGATGAGTCAGGGGCTTCCACAATAGGCCACCACTGGACGTCATCACCCCATACATACACTCAAGTCAGGAGTCCTAAGAGCAAGAACATGACACTGTTCTTCCAAGGCAGTTCTGACACCTGTCCTCAACCCCCCACCCCACCTGACTCGCTCACTTTGTGGTCTCCAGAGTGTGTGTGTGCCTGTGTATGTGCACACCGCCATGTGTCCACCCCTCCACTGACAGAGCCTGCTCTTAGCCCTCAGGATCTTAGAGAATAGACAGCAAGTAGCAGGATGTCTCCACCGTGGGTGACGGAATACAGTAAGTGTGTGTGTGGGGTGACCACGGTGACAGAGGGGTGTGAAAGGGTGGATGTCCCATCCTGTCTTCCACAGGCAAGCGTCAGCTCTTCCTAGCCATGTCCAGCCTGTCTCTACTGATGATTAATGACTAATGACGTATGAGTAAGTCAAGAAAATTAATAGAACTGAATAGCCTCATGTTGTGTTTCTCAACTGCTGTCCAAAGCATTGCACTTTTTTTGTCCTAACCTAGCACTAACACATCCGATTAAAACATTTGCATTCCTGTTGGAGTCAACCACTTCAACAATGTTAAGGTGTGCTTTAATTAATGTCAGTAAGTAGAGTTTAACTGTTTGCAAGGATTCCCTTACATTCTCTGAAATTGCGATGTGGGCATTCAGCCTGATGGAGCTCTACTGCACACACACACTTTGAGCGGCGGTGTGAAAGGTACACGTTAGTTAGGCTGTAATGGGACAGTGTGTTTGTCCCTGGGCTTAAATTATCTTCCTGTTCCTTTAATGAAGCCTCAATAAGCCTCAGTCACCTCCCACTGTGTGTGTGTGTGTGTGTGTGTGTGTGTGTGTGTGTGTGTGTGTGTGTGTGTGTGTGTGTGTGTGTGTGTGTGTGTGTGTGTGTGTGTGTGTGTGTGTGTGTGTGTGTGTGTGTGTGTGTGTGTGTGTGTGTGTGTGTGTGTGTGTGTGTGTGTGCACGTGCGTGTGGACATGTGTACATGTGTGTGTGTTTGTGTGTCTTCAGTTCCTACTCTAAATAGTGCAAACACCCATCTTTTCTCAATTCTCTGCCAGTAAAATATCTATAGAAATCTGAATCTCAGTCCACACTCATCATGACCTCTTCCTGTTGGTTCACAGACACATCTCATCAGCACCTAGACTAAATTATCCTAGAGAGAGAGAGGTAGAGAGAGCGGCGAGAGAGAGAGCAGAGAGAGAGAACAGAGAGAAAGAGAGCAGAGAGAGAGAGAGAGAGAGAGAGAGAGAGAGAGGGGCAGAGAGAGAGAGAACAGAGAGAGAGAGATAGGGGCAGAGAGAGAGAGCCGAGAGAGAGAGAGAGAGAGAGAGAGAGAGAGAGAGAGAGAGAGAGAGAGAGAGAGAGAGAGAGAGAGAGAGAGAGAGAGAGAGAGAGAGAGAGGGGCAGAGAGAGAGAGAGCAGAGAGGCAGAGAGAGAGAGAGAGGCAGAGAGAAAGAGAGCAGAGAGAGAGAGAGAGAGAGAGAGACAGAGAGGCAGAGAGAAAGAGAGCAGAGAGAGAGAGAGACAGAGAGAGAGGCAGAGAGAGAGAGAGAGAGAGAGAGAGGCAGAGAGGCAGAGAGAAAGAGAGCAGAGAGAGAGAGAGAGACAGAGAGGCAGAGAGAGAGAGAGAGAGAGAGAGAGAGAGAGAGAGAGAGAGAGAGAGAGAGAGAGAGAGAGAGAGAGAGAGAGAGAGAGAGATGCAGTTGCCTAGAACTATCAAAGCCCTCACGGAAAAAACACAATTTGTGAAAATGTTCATTTGATTTTCACATGTGAAGGGTATTTCACAAAAAGGAGAAAGGGAAAGGGAAAGGGAAAGGGAAAGGAGGATACCTAGTCAGTTATACAACTGAATGCAGTCAACTGAAATGTGTCTTGAGCAGAGAGAGAGAGAGCAGAGAGAGAGAGAGAGAGCAGAGAGAGAGAGAGCAGAAAGAGAGAGAGAGCAGAGAGCGAGAGAGAGCAGAAAGAGAGAGGGAGTAGAGAGAGAGTGAGGAGGGAGAGCGAGCAGAGAGAGAGCAGAGAGAGAGAGCAGAGAGCGAGAGTAAAACCAGTCAACTGAAAGCATGCTGTACAGTGGGTGTGAGTAGAGGGATATGAAGGACATTACAGGAGCTTTCAGCACCTTATTATCACATTACAGAGCTGGCCCGGTGCTGTGTGTCTCCCATATGACTACAGACAGAAAGACAGACAGAGGATTAGAAGCATGTGTGACTAATGAAAACCAGAAAACTGTACTCTAGACTGAGTGAGAAACGGTCTTGCTTTAATCACGTTCACACACACTGTGTGAAGAGAATGTCAATGGGTTCCTAACCTGTGCGTCTGTCAAATGTAAAGTAATGTAATGAGTGGGACACAGACCCATACCCCCATCACACACACACACACACACATACAAACACACACACGCACACACACGCATACAAACACACACACCACCTAGCCAGCAGGCCAGAGAAAGTTTATGCTGCATAGTGTCATTGTCCAGTACCCCTGATGAGTATTACCCCAGGAATGCTATTTAGAGGCTCAACGAAAACAGAGTCCAACCAGAAATATCCTATTGAAATAACTCAGTAATAACCATTGGAGCGAAAGGATCCCAGGCAGAATGGCAAGTCTACAGAATATACAGTGTGTGTGAATGTGTGAAAGTGCTTGTGCTTTGCTTGGTAAAGTGTTTTTAATTGTAACTTATACAGAGCAATCTCTGTCCAGTCAATCTGTCAGTGTCTCTCTACTGCTCTCGCTCCAATGATTTACTGTGTGTGTGTGTGTGCACGTGTGCACGTGTGTGTGTGTGTCATAGAGCAGATGCACAGTCAAGGGGAATCCTAGCTATGCAATGGCACTGAGACACAATATTCAATTAGCTGTGTTTGGCCTTCAAACATCGTTGGATACCCCCTGTATCCAACTATGACATCTGGTCTACTGTTTACTGATGAACAGGAGAGTAGAGGGGAAAGGAGGAGAGGAGAGGGGAGAAGAGGAGAGGGGGGAGAGGAGAGGAGAGGGGAGGAGAGGAGAGGGGGGAGATAGAGGGAAAGGAGGAGAGGGGAGAAGAGGGGGAGAGGAGAGGGGAGGGGAGAGGAGGAGAGGGGGGAGTGGAGGAGAGGGGGAAAGGAGAGGGGGAGAGGAGAGGCGAGGGGGAGAGGAGAGGGAGGAGGAGGGGAGAGGAGAGAAGAGGAGAGGAGAGGGGGGAATGGAGAGGGGGATAGGTGGGGAGAGGAGAGGGGAGGAGAGGAGAGATGAGAGGGGGGATAAGAGAGGAGACCCTCCAAACCAATCACACTTTCAGGCTACTCTTTTATTACAGTTATTACAGTGGGAGTTGAGAGGCTGACCCTGTCACCATGGTAATGATGGGACAACCATCTCTCCTTTACAGTTCCACAGCCGTCATGGGCTCTATCTCTGATTGGTTGGCAAAGCCTAACTTTGCAAAACTCCCACTTTGCCACATTCTTCCTTACTTTCCCGTTCTCTGTGTGGCAACGCTGGAATTCCGTGGGCAAGCAGAGGAGTCAACATCCCAACACTACTGTCACACCATCCCAGGGGGACAGAAGCACCCAGAGAGGCTTGGAATCCCCCCCCCCCCCCTTTCTGTGTGTGGTTCCTAAAAGTCCTGATGATCTGTCTGTCCCCAATATGTCACAACTCTGAACCTATAGCCCTGGACATCGTCCCCAAATGGAAAGAGACAGGCAAACAATTGGGCCATGTTGGTTTCTCAGCCCTCGGGACAGTGAAATCACGGGTCTGACTTCAAAGAGAGGGCTCCTTTAGAATATTTCCCTACACAATGACAAGTATTAACCACTGTCAACTCAGAGTCCACCACAGCCTCACGCAGGGCTTAAAACAAAGTCATCCATGTAGTCTGGAGAACTTTAACAGTGGTCACCAACCCTGGTCCTGGAGAGCCACATGGCATGCAGACTTTTCCTCCAGCTCAGCACAAATACATCTGATTCAGCATCTCAGGGTCTTGATGAGAAATTAAGGGGGGAAAAGTATTTGTTACTACTTGAAACTATTTGAAACTCGTGTTCGCTGTTTGTGCTTGCCTGCAAAAAAAGTTTGTACATCATATTGCCCTCCAGAACCAGGAGTGGGACAAGTTGGTCGGGAAAACTGTTGATTCACAAAGTTCAACTGACCCTACCCATGAGGTTGTCCCATCCTGGGCTTGATGAGAACTCTCCGCCCTGTACCTCCCCTGGTTCTCCCCTCTCCCTCCCCTGTCCCTCCCCTGGTTCTCCCCTGTCCCTCCCCTGGTTCTCCCCTGTCCCTCCCCTGGTTCTCCCCTGGTTCTCCCCTGTCCCTCCCCTGGTTCTCCCCTTTCCCTCCCCTGGTTCTCCCCTGGTTCTCCCATATCCCTCCCCTGGTTCTCCCCTGTCCCTCCCCTGGTTCTCCCCTGGTTCTTAGGGGCACGTCGTCACACTTCACATCCCACAACTGTTACACCCAGGGCGGGTAGGAATCACTACCCTATCCCCCAAGCCCCTACCCTGGGACAGCAAGTAAATCAGTCAGTGTAGACATTTAAGAGCCCATGTTAAAAGTGCCACTCTCACTACCAGCATGGACCAACATTTGTTTGAATGTTTTTGTAAAAACAACTCCGTCGCTCACTCACTGGGGGCTCCCATGACTTATACATTCCCCCCTCCCAGAACACACACACACATGGCTTGAGGTGCGGTAGGACATTAGGGTGATTCTTCACGAAACTAGAACAAACCATGATTTCTCGGACGTGTACAACATTTAATCCATAGAAGGGTCATTTGGAGGAAGGATTGTTGACATAGTGCCTTGCTAAAGTATTGTGTTACAAAGTGGGAATAAAATTGATTAAACTGTACTTTTTTGTCAATAATCTACATAAAATATTCTGTAATGTCAAAGTGGAAGAAAAATTCAGCTCCTTGAGTCAATACATGTTAGAAACACCATAGGCATTGATTACAGCAGTGAGTCTTCTTGGGAAAGTCTTTAAGATCTTTGCACACCTGGATTGTGCAATATATGCCCACTATTCTTTTCAAAATTCTTCAAGCTCTGTCAAAATGTTGGGGATCATGGCCAGACAGCAATTTTTAAGTCTTGCCATAGATTTTCAGTCAAAACTGTAACTTAGCCATTCAGGAACATTCACTGCCTTCTTGGTAAGTAACTCCAGTGTAGATTTGGCCTTGTGTTGTAGGTTATTGTCCTGCTAAAAGGTGAATTCTTCTCCCAGTCTCTGGTGTAAAGCAGACTGAAGCAAGTTTTCCTCTAGGATTTTATCTCTCCAGTCTTTGACGATATCAAGCATACCCATACCAGGATGCAGCCACCACCATGCTTGAAAATAAGGAGGCAGTTCCTCAGTGATGTGTTGTGCCCCAAATATAAGGCTTAGCATTTAGGCCAAAAAGTATATTCCTTTGCTGTGCTTTTTTCTTCAGTATTACTTTAGTGCCTTGTTGCATATAAGATGCATGTTTTGGAATATTTTATTCTGTATATTTGTGTTCTTCTTTTCACTCTGTCATTTAGGTCATTATTGTGGAGTTACTACAATGTTGTTGATCCATCCTCAGTTTTCTCCCATTGAACTCTGTTCTGTATCTGTTTTAAAATCACCAATGGCCTCATGGTAACATCCCTGAGTAGTTTAATTCCAGAAGAACGACTGTATCTTTGATGTGTCTGGGTCGTTTAATTGATCATCCACAGCATAATTATGAACTTGACCATGCTTAAAGATATATACAATGTCTGATTTGTTATTGTTACCCATCTATCAATCACTCCCCTTCTTTATGAGGCTTTCCAAAAGCTCCCTGGTCTTTGTAGTTGAATCTGTGCTTTAAATTCAATACTTGACTGAGGGACCTTACAGATGTTGTATGTATAGGGGACAGAGGAAGGGTTAGTCATTCAACAATCATTCCAAACCCTAGAGTCCATGTAACTTATTATGTGATTTGTTAAGCCAAATGTAACTCCTGAACTCATTTATGCTTTCTTAAACAAAGGGGCTGAATACTTATGCAATGACTATATTTTAGCCTCGAATTTTGTCTCCCCACTGGAAGCCCGAGGTAGGGGGAGCGGGGGAATCTATCAAATAGCGCACCTCTAACTTTGTACAGGACTAATGCAATTAGTAAAATCCGTCACACTACGAAATGCTACCAAATAAACCACAATTCATTCATAATACTGTGAATATATAGTTTCACAGACATATTGTTGCATTTTTTCTGGTTTGTGCAAAATCCTAAAGAAAAATACAAAACCAGTCTGCACACCACCAAGGTGAATTCGTTTAGTCTTGACTCTTGGTTGACAGTGTTGGAGGATGGGTAATGTATTGATTCTCGAGTGCCAAATAAACACAAATTTGTTTCTATTTGTTTTTGTTACTTCTTTTTGATATTTATGAGTCTTATTTTAGTATATATTTTTATATTTATATAGTTTTAAATGTTATGCTTATTTATTTGTGCTGTCCCAAATGTCTGAATAAAAATGACAGTTAGTGCAGAATGGTGCTTTTGTTGTTGTTGGGGGTTACATGATTCCATATGTGTTATTTCATAGTTTTGATGTCTTCACTATTAATCTACAATGTAGAAAATAGTAAAAATAAAGAACAACCCTGGAATGAGTAGGTGTGTCCAAACTTTTGACTGGTACTGTAGGTCTGGAGTAATGTGATTGCAAACTTCTTCAATAGCCTAAAAGAGGGTGGTACAGTATGCCCATGGGGATGGCAAACATATACAGTGACTTATGAAAGTATTCACCCCCCTTGGCATTTTTACTATTTTGTTGCTTTACAACCTGGAATTAAAATAGATTTTTTGGGGGGGTGTTTAATTTGATTTACACAACATGCCTATCACTTTGGAGATGCAAAATATGTTTTATTGTGAAACAAACAAGAAATAAGACAAAAAAACAGAAAACTGGAGCATGCATAACTATTCACCCCCCCAAAGTCAATAGTTTGTAGAGCCACCTTTTGCTGCAATTACAGCTGCAAGTCTCTTGGGGTATGTCTCTATAAGCTTGGCATAGCTAGCCACTGGGATTTTTGCCCATTCTTCAAGCCAAAACTGCTCCAGCTCCTTCAAGTTGGATGGGTTCCGCTGGTGTACAGGAATCTTTAAGTCATACCACAGATTCTCAATTGGATTGAGGTCTGGGCTTTGACTAGGCTATTCCAAGACATTTCAATGTTTCCCCTTAAACCACTCAAGTGTTGTTTTAGCAGTATGCTTAGGGTCATTGTCCTGCTGGAAGGTGAACCTCCGTCCCAGTCTCAAATCTCTGGAAGACTGAATCAGGTTTCCCTCAAGAATTTCCCTGTATCCATCATTCCTTCAATTCTCACCAGTTTCCCAGTCAGTGCAGATGAGAAACATGATGGTTTCTTGGGGTGATGAGAGGTGTTGGGTTTGCGCCAGACATAGCTTTTCCTTGATGGCCAAAAAGCTAAATTTTAGTCTCATCTGAACAGAGAACCTTCTTCCATATGTTTGGGGAGTCTCCTACATGCTTTTTGGTGAACACCAAACATGTTTACTTTTTTTTTATGAAGCAATGACTTTATTCTGGCCACTTTTCCATAAAGTCCAGCTCTGTGGAGTGTACTGCTTAAAGTGGTCCGATGGACCAGATACTCCAATCTCTGCTGTGGAGCTCCTTCAGGGTTATATTTGGTCTCTTTCTTGGTCTCTTTCTGATTAATGCCCTCCTTGCCTGGTCCGTGAGTTTTGGTGGGCTGCCCTCTCTTGGCAGGTTTGTTGTGGTGCCATATTCTTTCCATTTTTTTAATAATCGATTTGATGTTCAAAGTTTCTGATATTTTTTATAACCCAACCCTGATCTGTACTTCTCCACAACTTTGTCCCTGACATGTTTGGAGAGCTCCTTGGTCTTCATGGTACCGTTTGCTTGGTGGTGCCCCTTGCTTAGCGGTGTTGCAGACTCTGGGGCCTTTCAGAACAGGTGTATATGTCACGCCCTGACCTGAGATATCTCTGTCTTTATATTTTGGTTAGGTCAGGGTGTGACTAGGGTGGATTACGCTAGTTTTGGTATTGTCAGGGGTTTTGTATTGTCTAGGGTGTTTGTATGTCTAGGGTTTTGTAGGTCTAGGTATTTGTATGTTTATGGTGGCCTGATATGGTTCCCAATCAGAGGCAGCTGTTTATCGTTGTCTCTGATTGGGGATCATATTTAGGTAGCCATTTCCACTTTGGTGTTTGTGGGTTCTTGTTCTATGTTTAGTTGCCTGTCTGCACTATCCATATAGCTTCACGGTTTGTTTTGTTATTTTGTTCAGTGTTCATTCGTTAAAATAAATAAGAATGTACGCATACCACGCTGCACCTTGGTCCGATCTTTATGACGAACGTGACAGTATATATACAGTGAGATCATGTGACACTTAGATTGCACACAGGTGGACTTTATTTAACTTTATTTGACTTCTGAAGGTAATTGGTTGCACCAGATCTTATTTAGGGACTTCAGAGAAAAGGGGGTGAACACATATGCACGCACCACTTTTCCGTTTTAAAAAAAAAATTTTTTTTTTAAACAAGTTATTTTTTTCATTCACTTCACCAATTTGGACTATTTTGTGTATATCCATTACATGAAATCCAAATAAAAATCTATTTAAATTACAGGATGTAATGCAGCAAAATAGGAAAAACGCCAAGGGGGATCAATACTTTTGCAAAGCACTGTATTTTCCACCTGTATTGTAATCATGTATTGTATTTTACAGTAATGTATTGTTCTTATGTGTTGTATTGGTCCTGTGGGGCTCAGTTAGTATAGATCTAGCAACACCAGAGTTGTGGGGTCGATTCCCACTGGGGTCACATATGAAAATGTGTGGAGTCACTTTGGATAAAAGCACCTGTTACGTAAATGGCACATACTGTTTTACAGCATTGTATTGGCCAATGCAATTTATTTCAATGTGAAACATGTATTTGTAGATTAAACACTAATCAACCTTGGTGAAAAAGTGACTATGATTTTGTGTGTTGTACTTAGTCAATTGAAAACGTGCTTAAACAACTGCCTTTTATGATCTGTTTTCTACTAATCATTGTGAAAATGTACCACATACTTGTGAAAATTGCTCCACATCGATTGGAAAAAACTGTAAAATGGGCCATAACTTTAAATCTAACAGAGATCCAACTCTGGATTTTTTTTTGTCAAATACGCTTTCAGTTACAAATGTCAAATATATGTCAACAATCCTTCCTTCAAAGGACCATTTTGTTCTAGTTTCATGAGGAATCACCCAACATCCCATAACCACAGTTTAACTAAGAAATGTGTTTGTTTATGTTTGAAGTACAGCAATTTCACCGTCACTCAGTTCACCCAGCTGGGTCATTCCACTATTTCGGTGCCTTTTGAGATGTGTAACTTTGTCAAAAAAAGAAGAGTAGATCAGATCATCTGCTTTTACACTATGAATCAACTTTTAGATTTGTTCAATATTATTATTATTTACATTTTTTAAAGGAATGGTTTCACATATTAGATGGAGAGTTCAGTTCATGTAACAGGGTTGACCTTAAAATGAGGGACAGATGTAAATGAATCACTAATCATATGAAAGCTAATAGTCCCATACCCAGACTTTGGAGGAAAGGGAAGTAGCTTGCTGTCACTATTCCACCTTAGCTTATCTCCAAATCGTGGAAATGTGTACCCCAAGCTACAGTATAAGTGTGTACTATGTATGCATTTTTGTGTGTGTGTGTGTGCCTGCATGCATGTGCTTGTACCTCTACTTGAGTGGTGGGTGGTGGGTTTATTTAGCTAGCTTTGTGAGTTTGCTGTGAATGTACAAGCCCCCCCCCCCCCCCCCCCCCACACACACACACATACACACACAGCTGGCCCGTACACAAAGACCAGGCTTCACACCGCAGTGTCGCAGTAAAGTCCCCCCTCATACATACAAACTCATACACACACACTATGCATGCCACTTGACAAGACCCGACCCATAATCCCCCAGACTGTAACATGTCTGCCTCTCGCTGGGGGGGTTTACAAGGTCTAGGGCTGGAGGTTAGGGGGCTTGGTAGGGTGACCCCCAGTTCAAAAGGGTGCCTCTCCCATGGGCGGACATAAAAAAGCAGTTTATCCCACTGACAGGTTTTATAGGACATTGAACATAAACAGAATAAAAGCAACTTTGTGAACGACTTGAGCGACATGCTTGTAAAGGAATGTATGTGTGTTAGTGTGTTGAAATTGGCGACCCCTAGGACCAGTTCCAGTCAGAACAAAAAACTACATGAGAAGGTAAACCATTTTGTGGTACCATGACTCTGACAATGTATGTATGTCTATGAGTGACCCAACATTACCCTCTCCCCCATCTCACCTTTTTGTGGTGAAACCTTTCCTCAACCCACCAGCCTTCCGACGGTCAAAACATCATATAGATCAGGGATGGGCAACTTTGATGGGGAGTTGAGGCCACAAAAAAACAGAACTCATCAGCAGAGGCTCACGGGTCTCTGTACCCACTTCTCACCCCAGAGCAAAACATTTTAGCACCCCCCCCCCCTCGTGACAGCGAAGAGAAAAAATACAATATTTTAAAGTTCATATCCTGCAATTCTGTGCAATTTGCCATGGGATGGAGGCAAATGTTGGCAGTTTTTAATATAATAACTGATGATCAATGGTCCCCACTCCAGTCGGTAATTCGACCATGCTTACTACAAGTTTAGATAGCTGGCCGCGAGACTAATTTACCAATCTAAAAAAAATGGGGCTGACATGGGCTAACTGAGTGACTGCTGATGCACAAACACATTTTGAAATAGCATCTTGTGTATTCTATTATTCTAACTCTCAACATACAGTATATATATATATATATACACTACCGTTCAAAAGTTTGGGGTCACTTAGAAATGTCCTTGTTTTTGAAAAAGAAAAGAAAACTGTCCATTAAAATAACATCAAATTGATCAAAAATACAGTGTTGACATTGTTAATGTTGTAAATCACTATTGTAGCTGGAAACTGCTGATTTTTTATGGAATATCTACATTGGCGTACAGAGGTCCATTATCAGCAACCATCACTCCTGTGTTTCAATGGCACGTTGTGTTAGCTAATCCAAGTTTATAATTTTAAAAGGCTAATTGATCATTAGAAAAACCTTTTGCAATTATGTTAGCACAGCTGAAAACTGTTGTTCTGATTAAATAACCAATAAAACTGTCCTTCTTTAGACTAGTTAAGTATCTGGAGCATCAGCATTTGTGGGTTCGATTACAGGTTCAACATGTCCAGAAACAAAGAACTTTCTTCTGAAATTCGTCAGTCTATTCTTGTTCTGAGAAATTAAGGCTATTCCATGCGAGAAATTGCCAAGAAACTGAAGATCTCGTACAATGCTGTGTACTACTCCCTTTACAGAACAGCGCAAACTGGCTCTAACCAGAATAGAAAGAGGAGTGGGAGGCCCCTGTGCACAACTGAGCAAGAGGACAAGTACATTAGAGTGTCTAGTTTGAGACACAGACGCCTCAGAAGTCCTCAACTGGCAGCTTCATTAAATAGTACCCGAAAACACCAGTCTCAATGTCAACAGTGAAGAGGCGACTCCGGGATGCTGGCCTTCTATTAATTTGATTACTGCTGACTGTTTGAAATGCATCGTATTGAGATGGGATTTTTAGGCCATGTCGCCCATCCCTACCTTCAGGACCGCTGTACTGCTGCTTTTCTTTCTTTCCTGGAACAGAAGTAGTGCCACGATACCAGCAGCCAGAGCATCGCCAGCAGCTGACAGGTCTGGACCCACATGCTGTACTTGGTCAGTAGACATGATTCATACATGCACATGTTCTTGGACTGAGAACTTGTGTTTCCATCCTGTCTTGCTGCTTTTTGTCTGACATAGATGAAGCTCACCGGACAGTAGCAGCAGCCAGCAGTACATGTTGTGGCATCTTTTGCACGCCTCTAAATCTCATCCACCCCCAGGTTTTTAGTCAAATATGGCTTTGTTGCTGTTTGGCTTTTTCATGTTCCGTACCCATCCCTTGAATTTAGCAGCCTGATCTTATCAATCCTCTTCAACTGCTCTTCTCTCCCCTCCTCAGCTCCTTTAAATCTGTTTTGGTTCTGTCCAACACACACACACGCGTGCACACGGACACACAGGCCTATAACAGGCCTATACCTCATGTTTGTGCTGTCCAGGTGAATCATGCCACTTCTTGTGTTTTGACGCTATGTGAGAATCGATTTCACCTCTCTCAATGAACTATCTTGTCTTTGTCTGGCGAACGACCACACATAATTATGTCATGGTAGTGAAATGTTTGAAGAAGTACATTTATTTTCCTGTGTCAGAGTGAGGAGACTTTTACATTGCTTTTTATGTGTTTCATATTTCTCCCAGCTTTCTGTCACTTGTTACTCTTGGCCTGGCTGGATGTAAGGTCAGGACTACTGTAGACAGGGACAGCTTCATCACAAGAGATATCAGTTAGGATCCTGCACAATTCACTGTGCTTAGCTAAGACACATGAGACAGACAGACAGACAAAACACCCTTATTAAATAGGCTCAGGGTTAGAGACAATGTTGGGTTGAGATTAGGGAAGGTTAAGGTATGGTAAGGAGGGGTATATGAGCATTGGGGAAGATGATGGATGGGAGGGTAGAGTATGGGTTAGAGTAAGGGATGCCCAGACTGTTGGATGAAGAATAGGGTGATGATTCTAAGAAGAAGTAAGACAGGATATGACCAGACCATGACCACAGGATATGACCTAGCACGCATCACTGCAGCTGGTACCTGGGAGGTCAGGGGTTAACTGAGATGCCAGGCTGGGCTACGTATGGAGTCCCATCTCTACGTATAGGGAGAACTTGATTTACATACAGTACGTACGCACGCGCACACCCACGCACATACACACGTACACACATGTACACACACGTACACACGCACACACTCAGAGTAACTAGGCGAAAGGAGAAGATTGTGGGCCATAAATATGGCTGCTGTTAGCTGAACGGGATTGTGGGTAGAGGATTCTGAAGTGATGTGCAGCTATGTGAGGAATGCGCATGGTGCTCAATGTTGACCTGAGACAAACAGAGAGCATGCTGGGATCCCTCTATGAACGATGGGGAAGTCCAATAGTTGCACTTCAACACTCTTTGTGTTTTCTTTTGTAATCTAGAAAGGCAGTGGCTTAATCCTATTTGTCAGGGGGCTGAGTGGCTACATTTACAGTGATGTTTCGAAAGCGTAAAATGCAGATATGTTACTGAAAACTAACTTTTGCCAAGGATATAATAAATACGTGTGGCACCTACCTGCCATCTCCAGCCCTTTCACCCCCCCCCCCCCCCCCCCCCCCAAAGCAAATGTGTGCGGTAGCTGGGAATGCTTCCATCTTACCAACAACAAGTAATGAATGATGGAAATACATTCCGTCCTTGTGCTCATCAAAATATTTACACAAGCCTCACTGGATTATCTGAAGACTTTTGATTTATGGCTGTGAACACGAACCAAAGTCCCATCAACAAAACATAGTGTTTCAAGGAGCCTGTTATACTCATAACACAGAAAAGGGGCACTAAGTGGGAACTAAGAAGTGAGCCACATGGTTGTCATTAAACACGACTACACATGAATGAGCTTCATTCACGTCCCTACCCACTGGGCACACACTGGTTGAATCAACGTTGTTTCCACCTCATTTCAAATAACTGACAATGAACCAATTTCAATGAAATAACGTTGAACCAACGTGGAATAGTAGTTGAATTGACGTCTGTGTCCAGTGGGTATTCATTTACAACTACAAGTTATGCCTTTCATATCCCTGCCCTCCAACCCCCTCAGTAAATGTCTTATATTAACCCGAGCTAGACTTACACACAGGTACTACTTAATGTGTCTGGCTAGTGGTTGAGGACATATTGAAATAATGGGTATAATGACTGTAAATGTTGGCTGTGTCCCCAACCCATGTCTGACTCAAGACAGACAGAAAACAGTGGTGTATAGCATACAGTCATTTGCCAAGCCACTCTTCTACCCCAGTAGCATTCCACCCTACTCAAACTGTCACCATCGCTAGATATCACAATAAGGCAGGCGACATGGCAGGCAAGCACGCCACAAACAATCCACCTGATTGACATGTGGAGCCAGACTTCCCTTAAACAGAGTTGTGCTTAATTATGCATGCAACAATAGTCAATCCAACTTCACCTTTCTGACAGTGATTCATGTAAATTCATGGAAGGTTATTACACCCAAAGAACTTTATTATTGACAGTAAAACTACGTTCCCCCTGATGGAAAAACATTGCATGATTTTTCATGTGAAACCATATGGTTATGGAACACTTCACATGGGATGATATTTCACATAACCTTTCACGTGGATTAAAATGTTCACATGATGCCATTCAAACAAGAAGTCACTAGGTTGTCACGAAATAGCCGCAGTGTTTTCCACGTACATATTTGACACACATGAGTGTATGTTAATTTATACATTCATTATTATTCAACATGTCCTCACCTCGACTTTGAACTCACAACCTGTTTCAGTCTTCCTGCTGCGACACTATGTCTGTGTCAATGACTGATTTCACCTGTATTCCTACACTTAGGACTTCAAAGTAAATCTCAGCTTTGTATAATACACTCAAGAAATACGTTTATATTCATCATAGTGATTCAGGAGTAACATAAAAAATATATATATGCCCCACCAACATTAGACAACTTTACAGAAGACAATCAACTTGCTGAGATAACTAAATTAAATCAATGATGAGAGAATAGTCAGATTAACTAAAATAGCAGTGCACATGGCACTGTTTTGCTAAATGCAGAGATGTATTATAGGTAATCAATGTGTAGGGGACTTCTGAGAATGCAACAGACTTCGTGGTGCAGCAGAACGACCAGAGCAATCCAAATCCAGAGGCTGTGAGTTCAAATCCTAGGCAGGGTCATATTGAATATTCAGTACTGAGTGATCATGTCAAATGTAATCATATTGTCATTGATGAAAGATTGGTACAGCTTTTTTTTTTACACATTTTATCTGAACATCGCACCACTTACCTTAAAACCCCTATGACATTTCATCACTTCCCGTACAAAAAACATGTGAAATCTGCAGTTTCACATGTGAAATACCCTTCACATGTGAAAATCAAATGAACATTTTCACAAATTGTGTTTTTTCCGTGAGGGCTTTGATAGTTCTAGGCAACTGCATCTCTCTCTCTCTCTCTCTCTCTCTCTCTCTCTCTCTCTCTCTCTCTCTCTCTCTCTCTCTCTCTCTCTCTCTCTCTCTCTCTCTCTCTCTCTCTCTCTCTCTCTCTCTCTCTCTCTCTCTCTCTCTCTCTCTCTCTCTCTCTCAAATCGTTCTCTCTCAATTCAATTCAATTGGCGTGCAATGAAGTGATAGACGTGCAGATGATGATGTGCAAGTAGGGATACTGGGGTGCAAAAGACCAAAACAGTTTTTATAAAAGAAATAACAATACGGGATGAGGTAGTTGGGTGTGCTATTTACAAATGGGCTGTGTACAGGTACAGTGATCGGTAAGCTGCTCTGACAGCTGATGCTTAAAGTTAGAGAGGGAGATATAAGTCTCTAGCTTCAGTGATATTTGCAATTCGTTCCAGTCATTGGCAGCAGAGAACTGGAAGGAAAGGCGGCAAAAGAGGTGTTGGCTTTGGAGATAACCAGTGAAATATACTTGCTGGAGCGCGTGCTACGGGTGGGTGTTGCTACGGTGACCAGTGAGCTGAGATAAGGCAGGGCTTTACCTAGCAAAGACTTATAGATGACCTGGAGCCAGTGTGTTTGGCGATGAATATGTAGCGAGGGCCAGCCAATGAGAGCATACAGGTCACAGTGGTGGGTAGTATATGGGGCTTTGTTGACAAAACGGATGGCACTGTGATAGACTACATCCAATTTGCTGAGTAGAGTGTTGGAGGCTATTTTGTAAATAACATCGCCGAAGTCAAGGATCGGTAGGATCGTCAGTTTTACGAGGGTATGTTTGGCAGCATGAGTGAAGGAGGCTTTGTTGCAAAATAGGAAGCCGATTCTAGATTTCATTTTGAAATGGAGATGCTTAATGTGAGTCTGGAAGGAGAGTTTACAGTCTAACCAGACACCTAGGTATTTGTAGTTGTCCACATATTCTAAGACAAAACCGTCCAGAGTAGGGATGCTAGTCGGGCGAACGGGTGCGGGCAGCAATCGGTTGAAGAGCAAGCATTTAGTTTTACTAGCATTTAAAGCAGTTGGAGGCCACGGAAGGAGTGTTGTATGGCATTGAAGCTCGTTTGGAGGTTTGTTAACACAGTGTCCAAAGAAGGGCCAGATGTATACAGAATGGTGTCGTCTGCGTAGAGGTGGAACAGAGAATCACTAGCAGCAAGAGCGACATCATTGATGTATACAGACAAGAGTCGGCCCGAGAATTGAACCCTGTGGCACCCCCATAGAAACTGCCAGAGGTCCGGATAACAGGCCCTCCGATTTGACACACTGAACTCTATCTGAGAAGCAGTTGGTGAACCAGGCGAGGCAGTCATTTGAGAAGGCATTGCTATTGAGTCTGCCGATAAGAATGTGGTGATTGACAGAGTCGTAAGCCTTGGCCAGGTCGATGAAGACGGCTGCACAGTACTGTCTTTATCGATGGCGGTTATGATGTCGTTTAGGACCTTGAGCGTGGCTGAGGTGCACCCATGACCAGCTCGGAAACCAGATTGCATAGTGGAGAAAGTACGGTAGGATTCAAAATAGTCGGTGATCTGTTTGTTAACTTGGCTTTCGATTGTTTTTTAGATAGGCATGGCAGGATGGATATAGGTCTATAACAGTTTGGGTCTAGAGTGTCTCCCCCTTGAAGAGGGGGATGACCGCGGCAGCTTTCCAATCTTTGGGGATCTCAGACGATACGAAAGAGAGGTGAACAGGCTAGTAATAGTGGTTGCAACATTTTAGGCTGATAATTTTGGAAAGACAGGATCCAGATTGTCTAGCCCAGCTGCTTTGTAGGGATCCAGGTTTTGCAGCTCTTTCAGAACATCAGCTGTCTGGATTTGGGTGAAGGAGAAGCGGGGGGGACTTGGGCAAGTTTCTGCGGGGGGTGCAGAGCTGTTGGCCGGGGAAGGGGTAGCCAGGTGGAAAGCATAGCCAGCCGTAGAAAAATGCTTATTGAAATTAACGATTATCGTAGATTTATCGGTGGTGACAGGGTTTCCTAGCCTCAGTGCAGTGGGCAGCTAGGGGGAGGTGCACTTATTTTCCATGGACTTTACAGTGTCCCAAAACTTTTTGAAATGAGTGCTACAGGATGCTAATTTCTGTTTGAAAAAGCTAGCCTTAGCTTTCCGAAATGACTGTGTATATTGATTTCTGACGACCCTGAAAGTTGCATATCTATTGCATAGCTATTTGATGCTAATGCAGTACGCCACAGGATGTTTTTGTGCTGGTCAAGGGCAGTCAAGTCTGGGGTGAACCACAAGCTATATCTGTTCTTAGTTCTACATTTTTTTAATGGGGCATGCTTATGTAAGATGGTGAGGAAAGCACTTTTAAAGAGCAACCAGGCATCCTCTACTGATGGGAGGAGGTCAATATCCTTCCAGGATACCCGGGCCAGGTTGATTAGAAAGGGCTGCTCGCTGAAGTGTTTAAGGCAGCATTTGACAGTGACGAGAGGTGGTTGTTTGACCGCCGACCCTTTACGGATGCAGACAATGAGGCAGTGATCGCTGACATCCTGGTTGAAGACAGCAGAGGTGTATTTAGTGGGCAAGTTGGTCAGGATGATATCTATGAGGGTGCCCATGGTTACGGATTTAGGGTTGTACCTGGTAGGTTCCTTGATAATTTGTGTGAGATTGAGGGAGTCTAGCTTAGATTGTAGGACGGCCAGGGTGTTAAGCATATCCCAGTTTAGGTCACCTAACAGTACGAACTCTGAAGATAGATGGGGGGCAATCAATTCACATATGGTTTCCAGGGCACAGCTGGGGGCTGAGGGAGGTCTATAACAAGTGGCAATGGTGAGAGACTTATTTCTCTCACCATTGCCATATAACCGAGATGAGATCCTCAGACCCCTTGTGAGACCATATGCTGACACATGCACATTTGTGGCCTGCTGGAGGTCATTTTGCAGGGCTCTGGCAGTGCTCCTCCTTGCACAAAGGCGGAGGTAGCGGTCCTGCTGCTGGGTTGTTGTCCTCCTACGGCCTCCTCCACGTCTCCTGATGTACTGGCCTGTCTCCTGGTAGCGCCTCCATGCTCTGGACACTACGCTGACAGACACAGCAAACCTTCTTGCCACAGCTCGCATTGATGTGCCATCCTGGATGAGCTGCACTACCTGAGCCACTTGTGTGGGTTGTAGACTCCGTCTCATGCTACCACTAGAGTGAAAGCACCGCCAGCATTCAAAAGTGACCAAAACATCAGCCAGGAAGCATAGGAACTGAGAAGTGGTGTGTGGTCACCACCTGCAGAACCACTCCTTTATTGGGGGTGTCTTGCTAATTGCCTATAATTTCCACCTTTTGTCTATTCCATTTGCACAACAGCATGTGAAATTTATTGTCAATCAGTGTTGCTTCCTAAGTGGACAGTTTGATTTCACAGAAGTGTGATTGACTTGGAGTTACATTGTGTTGTTTAAGTGTTCCCTTTATTTTTTTGAGCAGTGTATATATATGTGTATGTTGAAGAGTTTGAGGCTCATGTTGCATCCCTGACTCCGTCCATGGCTCCGAGGAAAGAAATATGTGTTTATTGTCAATTTTAACTGTAAACCTGTTGTTTGTATACATTGATTTTATAATATCATATATTTCCTTCCCAACATCGCTTTCTATCAATTTGTATAGCAGACCCTCATGCCAAATTGAGTCAAAAGTTTTTGGGAAATCAACATAGCATGAGAAGACTTTGCTTTTGTTTTGGTTTGTTTGTCAATTAGGGAGTGCAGGGTGTATATGTGGTTTGTCATCTGATATTTTGGTAAGAAGCCAATTTGACATTTGCTCAGGACATTGTTTTCACTGAGGAAATGTTGGAGTCTGCTGTTGATGATACTGCATAATATTTTTCAGAGGTTACCTTTGACGCAGATACCACAGTAATTATTGAGGTCAAATTTGTCTCCACTTTTGTGGATTTGGGTGATCAGACCTTGGTTCCAAATATTGGGGAAGATGCCAGAGCTGAGGTTAATGTTGAAGAGTTTAAGAATAGCCAATTGGAATTTGTGGTCTGTATATTTTATTATTTTGTTTCTTATACGATCAACACCATAGGCCTTTTTGGGTAGGAGGGTTTGTATTTCACCCTGTAGCTCATCCAATGTAAATCGGAGAATCCAGTGGGTTCTGGTAGTCTTTAATAGCTGATTCTATGTTTTGCAAATTATCATGTATATTTGTTTGCTCTTGGTTCGTTGTAATATGGCCGAAAATGTTGGATAGGTAGTTTATCCATACATCTCCATTTTGGATAGATAGCTCTTTGCGTTGTTGTTTGTTTAGTGTGTTCCAATTTTCCCAGCAGGGATTTGATTATGTGGATTCTTCAATCACATTGAGATGTTTTCTGACATACTGTTTGTCATTTTTTTCTTAGTTTATTTCTGTACTGTTTCAGTGTTTAGAAAAGTGTATGGTCATACGCACATCCTGTTTTAGTGTTTTCCCATAGTGAAGGCGTAGGTTCTAGTTTTCTGGGTCTCTGTGTTTTTGGTTGGATAGGTTTCATTCTTAGGTTTTCTGCTAGAATTGTATACATTTGATCCCCTCTCTCTCTCTCTCTCTCTCTCTCTCTCTCTCTCTCTCTCTCTCTCTCTCTCAGGCAGGTGGTGGAAAATGTCAATGTCAAACACATTAGATAAAAAAAACATTTCTGAGATGATGGACTCATAGCAAACTGACCAAAGCCATTGTTGGTGCCAAAAATGCTCTCTGGTTCTGATCTACAGTAAACAGTGTGAGTGGTGGCCTGCCTGCCTGTCTGTCGGCCTGCCTGTAAGTCATAGCCGGACTCTCTGTGTTGACCTAAATGTGTTTGAAATCTCCAAGACAACAGACTTCTCTACCTACCCTCAGCAGGTGAGTTCTATCTGGTGTAAAGGGTCTGTCTGTCAGCAAATTAATCAATTTAGTAAAACTCCCAAAGAGGACAGCCTCACAGGAGTGGAGTCATCATGCGCAAACAGTCTAGCCTGCATCCGAGTGACACTGGGACACTTTGTGTATCTGCTGCCATGCCTGTCTGTGACGTATGGGACGGCTACCGGGAGTGCTCCAGCCATAACACTAAACACACCACAACAGAGGGGTTTTCAAGTCCACAGTAGCACTGTAAGAGGAACCATAATCATTACTCAAAGAATGGCCTAGCTAGCCAAGGTAAATGGCTGTGTGAAACTATAGTTGCTATGGAGCATGTCTGTAAACCTCAGGTCTCAGAGAGGTGCCTGTGGCTTGTCACATCGATGACTCCACTAGAACCGGGTGGGACTAATACACATGCTCAAGGGTCCGGAGCCTTCCGTTTTCCCGGCACCTGCACTTGTTTGTATGGATGAGGGGTGGATTTTTAGCTAAAGGAACTGTTTGTTTCTTGTTTTGCTTCTTGGCTGAATTAGTTGGTTCTACTTAGTTTCCTCTGGGGAAGTGGAAGGTATAGGTGCACCTTTGAGAACAAGCCGATGCATGGCAGACTAGTAGAAGGAGTAGGTTCCCTATACTGAGGGCACAGAAAGAGCCTTCTTCAATCCAAACTGGTCACCCAGTTTATGAGAGGGATACGTAATGTGAATGTTGTTTTTAGGTCAAACTGATATTGAACTAATTTTGATCGAAAGGTTTCAGCTTTTAGTGGTGATACCTATTATATTTAAGATGTTTTCAAAAACAAACTCTGATCGCTAAAAACACATTTTTAAACAGCTAATTTCACTACATTCTAAACAGAGCACAGACATTTCCACTCTAGTTTTTCATTCTCCTGTCTCCATATAGCTTTATTTGAAAGGAAATACTTTTCTTCTGCTGCTGAATTCACTGAAAGAAACCTCTGGCTAACAGGTGTGACAACTTTCATACGTGAGTGTTAAGACTGGGGGGGAAGAGTTTGCTTGATAGACACTGTATCCTTAACGTAAATTCATACTGTTGTAACTTTGGAGCAAGGATGATATTTTGAAGATAAATGTTATGTTGCCTTGGAAAATGTGAAATACTGACCTGTGCCACAACTGTGTGTGTGTGTGTGTGTGTGTGTTTAGCCCTGGCTAACTGAGAGTGCTAAATATTGTCTTTGTGATACAAAACGGTGAAATTCCTCCAATGCTCACTGCTTCCACCTCTTAACAGTGTTAGAACACCGTGATGTGTATTGTGTGTGCTTTACAGTATGTGACTAGTGTGTATGTGAGCACACAGCATGAAATGAGACAGTTTTACACCCTTTGTGTACTTCGTGGGAGACCTAGTAATAAAGCCACACACACACCCACACTCACATTCACTAGGCCCCCATGAAGGCATCTTCTGCCTGTAACGACCCCGTAGAAGTTGAACTCTGACTCCAGTATAGTTAGTGCTTATTTGTTCCTCCTTTGAGTTCAATCGTCCCTAGAATGGTCTTCTCTTTCCACCGTTAAATACTACTACGGTAACAAACTCTTACATCTCAACTATACCATAAACTGCCAGAGCACCAGTTTCAATTAATTATAGCAAAACGTTGCTTCTGAGTGAAAAAGACTGACATTGCAGTAGTTTAGTATGGTTTATACAGTCTCTAATGTCTCTCTATAGGTTAAATCCATGCCTATCAATATAACCTGTTATGGCTGCAAGGGAAAGTATTGAGTAGCCAGATAAAACATGCCCATTTCAAACGGCCTCGTACTCAATTCTTGCTCCTACAATATGCATATTATTATTACTATTGGATAGAAAACACTCTCTAGTTTCTAAAACCGTTTGAATTATTTCTCTGAGTGAAACAGAACTCATTCTGCAGCACTTTTCCTGACCCGGAAGTTCAAAGTCTGAAATCGAGGCTCTCTTCCTCTTCATGCCTATACATGGGCAATGAACGTAAGAGTCTACGTACACTTCATACACCTTCCTCTGGGTGTCAAGAAGGCTGTGAGAGAAGAAAGGAGGTGATTATCTCGATCTGGGATGGAATAAACCCTCTTGGAATGACGTGTACCCAACTTCCGGTAATCTGAAGAACGCAATTTGGACGGTGGGGTTGCCTTTTGTTTTGCTGACGTTATAGGCAAATATTATTTCCGGCTTTGATTTTATTTGATACATGTCACCATATCATCGTAACGTATGTTTTTTCAATATAGTTTCATCAGATTATTGAAATTTTTTCGGGAGTTTTACCGTGTTCCGTTCTCTTCCGTTTGTTTACATGGAGAGATCCGTGCAACCCGGCTAGCGCGCTTGCTAAATGGAGAGAGAAAGTTGCCATTCTGAATCCAAACAACGACTCATCTGGACAAAGGACACCTTGTTCAACATTCTGATGAAAGATCAGCAAAAGTAAGACCCAATTTATGATGTTATTTCATATATCTGTCGTAGTCGCCGGCGCCCAAGTGTTTCTATTGTGCTAAGCTAAGCTAATATAATGCTACATTTTGTTTTCGCTGTAAAACACTTAATAAATCGGAAATATTGTCTGGCATCACAAGATGCCTGTCTTTCATTTACTGTACACTATGTATTTTTCAGAAATGTTTTATGATGAGTAATTAGGTATTTGACGTTGGTGTCTGTAAATATTATGGCTGCTTTCGGTGCAATTTCTGATTGTAGCTGAAATGTAAACTATGATTTATACCTGAAATATGCAAATTTTTCGAACAAAACATATGCTATACAATAAATATGTTATCAGACTGTCATCTGATGAGGTTGTTTCTTGGTTAGTGGCTATTTATATCTTTATTTGGCCGAATTTGTGATAGCTACTGATGGAGTCAAAAACTGATGGAGTAAGAATAGTGGTGTCTTTTGCTAACGTGGTTAGCTAATAGATTTACATATTGTGTCTTCCCTGTAAAACATTTTAAAAATCGGACATGTTGGCTTGATTCACAAGATGTGCACCTTTCATCTGGTGTCTTGGACTTGTTAATGTGTGAAAGTTAAATATTTAAAAAAAATATATTTTGAATTTCGCGCCCTGCACTTGAGCTGGATGTTGTCATAAGTGTACCGGTGTCGGGCTGCAGCCCAAACAGGATAACTATGGGGAGATTTTGAGTTTGACAGCGTATTTGTGGGTTTGCCAGTTTATACAGTAGGATAATGCTTTCTCTATGCCACATCTACTCCCGCTCCTCCCCTCCGGCTGTTGACGTCGCCGGTTTACTAACCACCAGTCCTGGCAACCATCATCATGCGTACCTGGAATCAATCATTACGCGCACCTGTGCTTCATCATGAGCCACACCTGGACTCCATTACCTCACTCATTACCTCCCCTTTATCTGGCACTCCCTTAGGTTCATTCCTCAGGCAGTATTGTTTCACGACGCTACTCCTATGTTGTAATGGTCCATGTTCTTTGTTCTATTGAACTTACCACCTGCTTCTCGACTCCCAGCGTTGACAAACAGGGATACCTACTTCGTCAACACCACGACTAGCTGGCGCAACTGGGGACGGCTATGGAAGAGGTTCTTCGCAGCGTTCAACATCTCAAACATACACGAGAGGCGTTGACTTCACCTAGCGGGGGATACCACCAGTCGACCCAGCGAGCCAGCACACCAGTCCATTCAACAACCCACGCAGGTCAGCGATGCCCGTTTGTCCCTCCTGGATAAATATGACGGCACTCTAGCCATCTGGGAGAGAGGAGAGGAGGAGCTGGATTCGTATGAGGGGTTCATGGCTCTGTTCAGAGGTATCTTCGATCAACCACCGGATGGCAGAGAGGGGGGTGAGCAGCTACTCCAATTATGGCAGGAGGACCAGACTGCTTCCGAGTACGCGCTCACCTTCCGGACAGTAGCAGCATCCAGTGCATTGGAATAAGCCGGCGCTTCGTACGCTATTCAGAAGAGGACTGCGCAAGGAGGTCCAGACAGAACTGGCCTGTCGAGACGACAACCTCTCCTTGGGCGCACTCATTGTGATGGCCATCCATCTGGATGACCTACTTCAGGAGTGTTGGTAATCTCATCGCTACTCGCCCTCCCTCAGTGAACACTTTGGATCGGAGCCTGAACCCATGGAGGTAGGGGTCACACGCCTCCCAGCGGTGGAGCGACGCAGATGATGACAGCTGGGGCTCTATCTCTATTGTGGTCAAGGAGGGCACCAGCTCCAGCAGTGTCCGGTATGTCCCAACTCGGGATCCACGAGAGCAGATGGATGGTCACATGATCTTCCACCTCCTGGGTCAGGTGTGAGTATCCCCTTTTCATCACTTCCTGCCAAACCCTTTTTGGTGTTGATCACACTAGTTTCCTGTCACTTCATTGAGGATGAAAGTCACGGACTGGACACCTGAATTCCGGATGACCTGCTTTCCCTTCCCCTGTGGTTCCATGTCAGTTGTGAGTTCTGTGGTTGCCCTTCAGCCCAACATCCCGGAGGTATACCAGGACCTGCAGGAGGTACAGTATTTTCCAAAACCCGCGCCACCTGTCTCCCTCCTCATCGCCCCTGAGAATGTGCCATGTACCTGCTTGCAGGCTCTGCCCGCCCGCATCTACCCTCTGTCGGTGGCTGAAACCAAGGCCATGGAGGAGTACATGCATGAGGCGCTCCAACAAGGTTTCATCCGCATGTCCACTTCTCCTGCATCTGCAGGCTTCTTCTTCATGGCCAAGAAGGATGGAGGGTTACGCCCTTGTATTGATTACTGAGGACTTGATGATATCACCACCAAATACCGTTACCCTCTCCCGTTGGTGCCGGCAGTCATCAAACAGCTCTGCGGGGCCCGGTTCTTTACCAAATTGGACCTGCGGAGTGTATACAATCTCATCCGCATCCAGGAGAGGGATGAATGGAAGACAGGTTTTAGCATGATGTCTGGTCACTACGAGTACTTGGTGAATCCTTTTGTCTTAGCCAATGGTCCGTCAGTGTTCCAGGCATTCGTCATTGAGGTATTCGGGGACATGCTCGGACGCCAGGTGGTAGTGTATATCGATGACATCCTGGTCTACTCGGCTACCTTGGAGGATCACATCGCTCATGTCCGAGTAGTCCTGGAATGCCTGCTGGCTAACCAACTGTTTGCCAATGCTGAGAAGTGCCAGTTTCATCAGGAGGCTGTCTCCATCTTAGGCTACCAAATCAGCCCGCAAGGAAGATGAAGATGGACGTCAAGAAGGTAGATGCGGTCAGGTCATGGCCAGTCCCAACCACCATAAAGGGGTTACAACGGTTTTTGGGGTTTGCCAACTTCTATCGCCGTTTCATCAGGAACTTCAGCTCCTTTGCCGATCCTCTCACCTCTCTCCTCAAGGGTGGTCCCTGTAGGTTGGTGTGGAGTCCATCAGCTGACGAGTCCTTCCGCCTACTGAAGGGACGTTTCACCTCATCCCCATAGCTGAAACACCCAGATCCCACGATACCCTTTGTGGTGGAGGTGGACGCTTCAGAGGTGGGCGTGGGGGCAGTTCTGTCTCAACGACAAGGTAATCCACAATAATTTGATCCGTGTGCGTATTACTCTAAGAAACTGTGGAGACACTAGCTGGAGGGCGCCAAGTGGAGACACTGGCTGGTGTGGAGACACTGGCTGGAGGGCGCCAGGACGCATTCGTCATCCTCACTGACCATCAGAACCTGGAGTACATATGGACAGCGAGGAGGCTGAATCCGCGGCAAGCAAGGTGGGCCCCTTTCTTTATGAGATTTGACTTCACGCTGACCTATCACCAAGGTTCAAAGAACACCAAAGCCAATGCCCTGTCCTGTCTCCGCGATTTGGGAGAGATTTCTGAATGCACCTATAATCCCTTCCTCTCGAGTCGTAGTCCCTGTTGTCTGGGACGTAGATGTGGACATTCGCCAGGCTCTGGAGAGGGAGCCCGCACCCACTACCTGTCTTCCTGAGCGCATCAACGTTCCCACAGGGATAAGGGATCGGCTGCTGAACTGGGCGCACACAGCTGTCGTCGCTGGACATCCAGGTATTTCTCGTACTACTCAATCTGTCTCTGAGGGGTATTGGTAGCCTACCTTGGTGGAGAGGATTTAACAGGAGCAGGGGAGGTTCCTGAAGAGTCACTGCCAGGACCGGCAGGGAGAGTGGGCCCGATTCCTTCCATGCACGGATTACGCTCAGAATTTGTTACGTCACTCCTCCACCGGGCTGACTCCCTTAAAGACGTCCACTGTCAGAAGGAGCAGGCGGACCGCCACTGCAGTGAGGCTCTCGTGTTCCATCCTGGGGATCGTGTCTGGCTCTCTACCAGGAACCTCCCACTCCGCCTACCATGCAAGAAAATGAGCACTCGGTTTGTGGGGCCATTCAAGGTTCTTCGGAGGGTCACCGAGGTGACGTATAGGTTACAGCTTCCCAGTGACTACCGTATATCACCTTTTCATTTCTCCCTGCTCAGGCCGGTGTTTCCTAGTCCCCAGGCTGATGCTGTCCCCCAGGACATCGAGGGAGGTCCCGCCTATGCCGTCAAATCCCTACTGGACTCCCAACGTCGTGGGGGTTGGCTCCAGTACCTGGTGGACTGGGAGGGGTACAGCCCAGAGGAGTGGTGTTGGGTTCCGATGCAGGACATTCTGGATCCCAACATCATCTGTGATTTCCATCTGCACCACCCGGATCGGCCCGCTCCTTGTCCTCGGGACCTTCCCTCTGGCCGGTTTCGTACTGTGTACCCCAGTTTGGGAGTACCTGGCTCAGTCCATTAAGAGAGTCCTGGCTCGCAAGTGGTCTCTGGAAGAAATTCTGTTAACTCCATCTTATTCTGCACATTTTCTGTCTGTGGTAGGCATACAATTTAGACCACTTATTTGTCAACAAGAGACAGAATAGGTAAAATAGTCCCACGTTTTATACCCTGGCTGTCACGCGGGACTAGGTGGGTGAAGGAATCAGACGCAGAGAGTTCCACTTGGGAAAAGTGCTCCTTTACTATAGCACACAAAAAATGATAAGCCCAAACATACAGGGCGCAGAGAATAACTTGATAACCCAAAACACAGGGTGCCAAGTAAATAGTAAAATAATACACCTCTACCTAAAACACACACACGTAACATAAAGACAATCCCGCACAAAACAAGTGCGGGTCTACCTACTAAATATAGGGAAGCTCATTAACCGAAAACAACAGAAACACAGGTGAAACTAATAAGACAAAACAAACAGACAAACGAAAAAGGGATCGGTGGCGGCTAGTAGGACGGTGACGACGACCGCCGAGCACCACCCGAACAGGCAGGGGAGCCAACTTCGGCGGAAGTCGTGACACTGGCCTTCTGCGACAAAATCCCAAATCTCAATTTTACGCTTTAAATCAGGGGTGGGCAACTCCAGTCCTCGAGGGCCTGATTGGTGTCACACTTTTTCTCCATCCCTAGCAAACACAGCTGATTAATCAAATGTTATTCTAAACTGAGGATCATGATTAGGTGATTATTGGAGTCAGATGTGTTAGCTGGGGCTGGGGCAAAACTGTGACAGCAATCAGGCCCTCGAGGACTGGAGTTGCCCACCCCTGATTTAAAGTGTAAAATTGAGATTTCGGATTTTGTCGCAGAAGGCCAGGGTATAAAACGTGGGACTATTTTAAATGCTTCTGCTGTTTATGGTAGAAATGAAACCTTTTACGAAGTATTTAGGTAATGTATGCATTCAGCTTGTGGGGTTTACATGGGGATTCATGCAGGATGGAAAGGAAAATACACAGCACCTGGAGCAGGAATGTGAGAGAGGATCCTAGACAGACAGTTACACACCCAGCATCAGGGTTCAGAGGGTACACAGTTATACAACGACATACTACACAACTTCATTACAACTAAATAACTGCATCACAACCACACAACTTCCTCATAACTACACATCTACACCACAACTGATACATACACGCATCAAGCTCTACAGATCAGAGTACACAGTTACACAATTACATATTACTCACTACACAACTACATCACCACTATACCAATACACAACTACACAACTTCATCACAATTACACAACTACAAGTGCACCACCAGATATGCAACCAGCCCCAGGGTTCAGAAGCTAAACAGTTACACAACTACATCAAAACTACACAGCTACATAACTACATAACAACTGATACAGAGACCCAGCCCCAGGGTTCAGAGAGTTCAGAGGGTACACACATAACTGACAAGCAGGCACACATACACTTCATAAGTTGAGTGACATATACAAAAATGATTGGCAGGTGGGCACACATACAGTTGATATGTGAAAGGGACATGTGGCAGCGCTGACACAGATGGAGCAAACAGAACAGAGTTACATTCCTCCTCAACCAGCTCGGGGCAAACACGCCACCCAGGGGAGGGGTCAGAGGTCACACAAGAAGTACCCGACCAGAGCCTTGCGGTCTGCTGACATTTATAAGACAAACACTTCATACTGTAATGAGAGACAGAGAGGGTGAGAGAAAGGGGTAAAGAGAGAGTGTTGGGGGGATCCATCTTTGATACTGTAAATGGATCTTTGCTCTTCCTACTGTTACAAACCAGTGGCATGTCAAAGTATCTCAGGGACTCAGTATGTCCCACATCCCTAATACTGCTTTATTACACACAGAAGGTCTGGAGTACACACACAGACTGTTAGATTGCACACCAAATGTCTGGGTTATACTGTATTACTACTGTTTGATTGCACACACAATGTCTGGGTTATACTGTATTACTACTGTTAGATTGCACACACAATGTCTGGGTTATACTGTATTACTACTGTTAGATTGCACACACAATGTCTGGGTTATACTGTATTACTACTGTTTGATTGCACACACAATGTCTGAAGCTCACCATTACTGACAGGGACCAATGTGTGTGTGTAAGTCACAATGTGTGTGTAAGACTACTGAGATCAAACACCGTGTCTGGAGAGACAGAAACACCACACCGTCCACCCACCAGAGAATAAATATAACCACAAATCAGAGCGAGAGAGAGAGAGAGAGAGAGAGAGAGTCAGCAAACACAGACATCAGACAGTAGCATCTGTCCATCCATACTGTCACCTATGATGTCATTCTGTCTTTGATCTTTTAGAGGGAAAGTTCATCAACAACAAACTCCACCATAATAGGAGCTTCCATCAAATTAAGAACATTTGTGATACCAAAAATAATTAACCATAACGTGTGTGTGTGTGTGTGTGTGTGTGTGTGTGTGTGTGTGTGTGTGTGTGTGTGTGTGTGTGTGTGTGTGTGTGTGTGTGTGTGTGTGTGTGTGCGCGCATCTGTCTGCGTTTGCGGCCTAGAAAAGTTTGGGAAGATGGTCTAATCTGTTGTCACCTTTCCTTACCACCTCTCCTCTATTTGTTGGTGTCTCACTAAGCTATTTACAAAACCTTCTAGGTAACAAGCATACACTCTTTCCTCCAAAATAAACCACTAAACTATTCATATATATTAGCCAACGCACATATAAACATACATACACAAACATATGGATTTCTTAAACACGGTGTAAAATGTTACACTGGAGCCTGTGTGTGCGCGGGTGTGTTTTTCATATTACGCAAATGTCACAATGTGCTATATGAGTAGACGTGGAGATCAGATTTTATACAGACCTGGTGAGAAAATAAAGCTTCAGCCTGAACAGGTCTGACCAAAAGAGTAGATGAATATAGTGGGCTAATTTCATAGCTATGGACAGCAGTTTTTCAGATCATGAGCTATAACTAGGGCATTTCTTTTTATGACACGCTCTTTGCGAGAGGGAGGGAATCTAATTTGATTAGTCCTCAATTCACGGCTCCAACACTTAAATCAGTGTAAGTGGAGTTTGCCCTGAGTTAGCCTGCCCCGGAGCAGGTTAGTTCTGAAGGATTCGTTGCCATAGAAATTGACCTGGCTAAAAGGTGAACCACTTTTGTGTCACCGGTTATCCCGTATTATCTAACTCCTCTATGTAGATCGGTAGTACACCATTCTGGGCATTGCACTGGGATCATCTTTTCTGCCTCCTCACTACTTTACCACAACGGTCTCCCTAACAATTGGAAATCACATATCAATTGAGGTGGAATTGAGTCCATCTCTAACGAACTTATAATGATATGCCATATACTCACTCACATACCAAAAATGGTGCCGACGGATAGGGCTGCCATGCTTCAAGCTCTTAGGAAACTTTGCAGTATTTTGTTTTTCTTCTGTGTTATTTCTTACATTATTTGCCCAGGATTTTTTTTGTGTTATTATATACAGCCGGGAAGAACTTTTGGATATCAGAGCGGTGGTAACTCACCAGCATTATCAGCATTACGACCAGGAATACGACTTTCCCGAACCGGATACTTTGTTCGTAACCTCAGGGCAATTGAACTGATCCCAGAGGCTGTTCCAAAGCTCCGCTGGCGGAAAAGAGGTACTCGGAGCGGACTTTTAGTCCGACTCGGGAGGCGCGCACACCACCTACCGCTTCCGAGTATATTACTCGCTAATGTTCAGTCTCTGGATAATAAAGTTGACGAGCTCAGGGCAAGAATTTCCTTCCAGAGAGACATCAGGGATTGTAACGTAATCTGTTTCACGGAAACATGGCTCTCGGGATATACTGTCTGAGTCCTTTCAGCCAGTTGGGTTCTCAGTTCATCGCGCAGACAGGAATAAATATCTCTCTGGGAAGAAGAAGTACAGGTGTATGTTTCATGATTAACTACTCGTGGTGTGATTGTGATCATACAAGAACTCAAGTCCTTTTGTTCACCCGACCTAGAATACCTCACAATCAAATGCCGACTGTATTACCTCCCAAGAGAATTCTCTTCGGTTATAGTCACAGACGTGTGTATTCCCCCTCAAGCCGATACCACGACGGCCCTCAAAAAACTTCACTGGACTTTATGCAAACTGGAAACCACATATCCTGAGGTTGCATTTATTGTAGCTGGGGATTTTAACAAAGAAATTTGAGTAAAACGTTACTGAAGTTCTATCAACACATTGAATGTAGTACTCGCGCTGCTAAAACACTCAACCTCCAACTTCCAGGAGGCCTACAAGGCCCTCCCCCGCCTTCCCTTTGGCAAATCTGATCACGACTCCATTTTGCTCCTATCTTCCTATAGGCAGAAACTAAAACAGGAAGTACCCGTCCTAAGGACTATTCAACGCTGGTCTGATCAATCAGAATTCACACTTCAAGAATGTTTTAATCAAGTGGACTGGGATATGTTCCAGGTAGTCTCCGAGAACAACATAGACGAATACACTGATACGGTGACTGAGTTCATCAGGAAGTGTATAGGAGATGTTGTACCCACTGTGACTATTAAAACCTACCCTAACCAGAAACCGTGGATAGATGGTAACATTCGCGCAAAACTGAAAGTGCGAACCATCGTAATTCACCAAGGCAAGGTGACAGGGAATATGTCCGAATACAAACAGTGTAGTTATTCTCTACGTTTAGCAATCAAACAGGCAAAACGTCAGTATAGAGACAAAGTGGGGTCGCAATTCAACAGCTCACACACGAGACGTATGTGGCAGGCTCTACAGACAATCACGGACTACAAAGAGAAAATCAGCCACGTCAGGGACGTGGACGTCTTGCTTCCGGACAAGCTAAACACCTTCGCCCGCTTTGAGGTTAACACAGTGCCTTTTGTGCTTTTCTTTCAAAAACAAGGACATTTCTAAGTGACCCCAAACTCTTGAACGGTAGTGTATACTGTATACTGTATTATATCCTATTCTACTGTATCTTTGTCTATGCCGCTTTGACATTGCACGTCCAAATATTTATATATTCTTAATTCCATTCCTTTACTTTAGATTGTGTGTATTGTTAGATATTACTGCACTGTTGGAGCTAGAAACACAAGCATTTCGCTACACCCGCGATAACATCTGCTAAAAACGTGTATGTGACGAATACATTTTATTTTATTTGAGGTGATTCACACTACTGTCTACCACTTCACCTCAATTTGGACCCCTAACATCCCATCCTGCCCATCACCTTTACACCAGCCCCCCGATGTGTCCATTTAGGCTGCTGTTGCTACAAAAAGCAGTGTCATTTAATGGAACACATATAAGGACAGATACACATGTTTAGGCGGTGTGGTATCCCGGGAGGTCTACCCCAGCGGTTGGTGATAGACGGGAGGTACGTGCCGCGATGTTGGCTCCCTCTGCTGGGAATACACGGGCTGGGCACCCCGACGCTGATGGCTCCAAGTAGAGGTAATTAGGGGAGAGTGCCAATCAGCCATGCAGGTCACATAAAGGGAGCACCGTGGCACACCACGAGGGGGAACAGAGAGACAGATACAGAGCAGAACCTGAGAAGAAGGGCCGAGCCAAACCTACGTTATTTTGTTGTTATGTTTATTTTGTTGCCTAGTAAAGTTGTGTTTTCTGACTAGAGCCTCCATGTCTCTGTGTTAATCTCTGCAAGCTCAACCCAACACCCCACGGTTACCATATATGGTGGAGAATGCGGGCATCTCAGTAGCTTTGGGTGCCGTGGTGTTGAGCGTACAGAGACTACCATGGAGGAACTGGTGGCTCAGTTCATCCTCAGCCAGCAGAAGCAGCAGGCTCTCCAGGAGCAAGCACTGGAGGAGCAGCGCCAACAAAACCTCAGACTGGTAGTGGAGGTAGCCCACTTTAAGGCTGGGATGGCTCAGGAGTCTAGCCTGAATCAGTTCCTGGTTAAGTTAACTTCACTAGGGTAGGGGGCAGCATTCGGAATTTTGGATGAAAAGCGTGCACAAATTAAACTGCCTGCTACTCAGGCCCATAAGCTAGGATATGCATATAATTAGTAGATTTGGATAGAAAACACTCTAAAGTTTCCAAAACTGTTAAAATAATGTCTGTGAGTATAACAGAAATAATATGGTAGGCGAAAACCCGAGGAAAATCCAACCAGGAAGTACTATTATTTTGAAAGGCTGTTTTTCCATTGAAAGCCTATCCACCATACAAAGACGTTAGGACCCAGTTCACGAGCTCTGTGGCTTCCTCTACATGTGGCCAGTCTTTAGGCATTGTTTCAGGCTTTTACTCTGAAAAATTAGGGAGATACAGCACTTTCAATCAGTGGACAGTGGAAATTTCCAGACATCAGCCATGCGCCTGATCGGGAACGCGCCTTTCTTGTTTCTCCTTTCCTATTGACGAAGCTTTAGTCCGGTTGAAATATTATTGAATATTTATGACAAAAACAACCGGAGGATTGATTTTAAACATCGTTTGGCATGTTTCAACTAACTTTTATTGTACTTTTTAAAAACTTTTCGTCTGGACTTAGTGAACGCGCCTTGTGCATTTGGATTACTGGACAAAACGTGCAAACAAAAAGGAGGTTTTTGGTCATAAAGAGGGACATTATCGAACAAAACGAACATTTATTGTCTAACATGGATACCTGGGAGTGCCACCAGATGGAGATCATCAAAGGTAAGTGATTAATTTTCATGCTATTTCTGACTTTTGTGACACCTCTCCTTGTTTGGAAAATGGCTGTATGAGTTTCTGTGGCTAGGTGCTGACCTAGCATAATCGCAAAGTGTGCTTTCGCCGTAAAGCCTTTTTGAAATCTGACACAGCGGTTGCAGTAAGGAGAAGTTTATCTTTATTTGTTTGTTTAACACTTGTATTTCTATCAATGTTTACAATGAGTATTTCTGTTATTTGATGTGGCTCTCTGCACTTTCACCGGATGTTTGTTTGAGACAATGCATTTCTGAACATAACACACCAATTTCAAAGGAGGTTTTTGGACATAAAGATTAACTTTATCGAACAAAACACACATTTATTGTGTAACATGAATTCCTGTGAGTGCCATCCGATGAAGATCATCAAAGGTTAGTGATTAATTTAATCGCTATTTCTGACTTTTGTGAGCCCTCTCCTTGGCTGGAAAATGGCTGTATGGTTTTCTGTGACTAGGCGCTGACCTAACATAATCGTTTGGTGTGCTTTCGCCATAAAGCCTATTTGAAATCGGACACTGTGGTTGGATTTACAAGACGTTTATCTTTAAAATGGTGTATAACACTTGTATGTTTGAGGAATTTTAATTATGGGATTTTTGTTTTGAATTTGGCGCCCTGCACTTTCACTGGCTGTAGTTGAGGTGGGACGCCAGCCTTTTGGCACCTTATCTCTCTGGGAAGGCCCAGAAGGCCTACTTTATGAGGGACACAAACGTGAGCCGTTATGGATTCAGCCTCGCAAGCCGTGCACAACTGGTCCAGGACTGGGCCTTTGACTCCACCATCTCCCCCCTCACTGTAATGAGCGACCTGTTGCGCCTGACCAAGGGCTGCTTAGTAACCGATGTACCGTCCCTCCCGGTAATCGATAAAGTCGACCTGGATCGATACCCATACTCTCCCATACGAGATGAAGAAGGCGGCGAGCATGAAGAACCCCCAGAGCCTGGAGGATTTGCTGACCACGGTGGAAACCCACCAGAACACCCATGACCTGCTGAAAGGGGCCCGGGCAGAGGGAGTGGACATGGGGAGGGGGAAGAAAAACACAGAGAGAGGCGAGGGGTTGAAGGGGGCCTGGACTGAACCAGCCGAGGCCCTGAAGCGGGAAGGCGCACCCAAACAAATGACGACGTCCGCTACTGGACCTAGATCAGAGGCGCTGCTATGAGTGCGGCTAGCCGAGACACATTGCGTGGAGCTGCCCCGGCTGGGAGGAGTCCATACCCTCTGCATCCCCCAGCTCCGGGGTAAATTGGATGGTGAGTTATGTCACCTCCTGTTGGGCGCACACCGAGACGGCCCCTCTGGTGATTCCTGTACGATTCGATTCGACACCAGTGCTCTGCTGGACTCTGGCAGCATGGTAACACTGGCCCAAACGCAGTGGCTCACACGAGAGGGGGAAGACGAACCGGGGGACAAGGAGGTGACAGTGCCCTGTGTACACGGGGACACAATGAGGTACCCAACCGTGCCGGTGTGGATAACCACCTCAAGGGGGGAGTGCCAGATGCGCGTGGGGGCTGTTCATAACCTGCCCGTGCCCATTCTCCTTGGTAGAGTTTGCCCTCTCTTCCAGGCACTGTGGAAGGACATGGGGAGGTGCGTAAGCGAGGTAGGAAGGAGAGGAAAAAGGACAGTCGCCTGTGCAACCCATGCCCTGTGGCGAGAGGTGTCTACTGGGCCCGAGTTGAACCAGGAGGAGGGAGACAACCCCGCGCCGGGAAGCGAGCCATTGTCTGAGGAGGACCTCAGGCCCCCCTTTATGGAGAAGGAGGCACCAGACGGACTTCCCGACACGGGAATCCTCATGGGCCAGTTAGGGACAGCCCAGTTAGAAGACACCAACCACCACAATGCAAGGGGCCAGGCGAACACGCTGGATGGCATGCTATTACCTGGGGTAAGTGAGTGGCACTACACCCACTTCGCCATCAAGCATAATTTATTGTATCAGGTAGTAAAGTACAATGGTGAGACGAAAGACTTGTTACTCATACCCACCCAGAATGTTAGGACTGTCTTGCAGCTCACCCACACCCACCTGCTTGGGGCACACCTGGGGATGGAGAAAACCAAGTAGCGGATCCGGAATCGGTTCCACTGGCACGGAGTAAAGCGCACCGTGGAGGACTACTGCCGTACCTGCCCGGAGTGCCAGATCACAGCTCCGAGGGCACATTATAGAAACCCTTTGGGTCCCTTGGGTGATGTTTGAGCGGGTTGCGATGGATCTGGTGGGTTCGTTGGTGAAGACCATGAGGGAACACCAATACATCCTGGTCATCGTGGATTACGCCACCCGGTATCCTGAGGCGATCCTGTTACGCACAGCGGCAGGTGAAAGGTATCGCATGGGAGCTCTTCCATTTATTCAGCCGGGTGGGTATTACAGGGGAAATCCTGATGGACCATGGCACCGCATTCATGTCTTGTGTAATGAAAGATGTCTGCAATCTGTTACAAATCAAACAGGTGAGGACCAGTGTGTACCATCCACAAACGGACGGGCTAGTCAAACGCTTCAATAAGACCCTAAAGCAGATGCTGAAGAAGGTAATCGAGAAAGATGGGAGGAACTGGGACCAGCTGCTGCCCCACCTGATGTTCTCGGTGCATGAGGTACCCCAAGCGTCCACTGGGTTCTCCCTGTTTGAGCTCTTGTATGGCCGTTAGCCCCGTGGACTGCTGGACCTAGCCAAGGAGGTCTGGGCAACCAACCCCCCTTTGCAGCGTAGTGGAACATGTGGAGGAGATGAGGGAGAGGATAACTGGGATTTGGCCAGTTGTGAGGGAGGTGCAACTCACTCAGGAGCATGTATTCAACCGGGGGGCCCATCCACCAGAGTTCCACCAGGGTGAGAAGGTCTTGGTGCTGATCCCCACAACGGAGAGCAAATTCCTGGCTACGTGGCATGGGCCCTACGACATCGTTGAGTGGGTAGTCAATTATAAGGTCCGCCAACCGTGGCGGAGAAAACCCCTCCAGCTTTGCCATGTGAACTTACTGAAGAAGTGGCATGCACGAGAACATCTCGTGGAACATCATATCCACACCTGTCCGGGAGAAAAAGTCCACAAACGACCATACCGGATACCAGAAGCCCGGAGGGCGGAGGTCCAGCAGGTAGTGACGATAATGCTAGTGATGGGGGTACTGGAAGAGTCCGACAGGGAGTGGTCTAGCCCTATAGTGCTGGTACCGAAACCGGACGGAACCGTCCACTTCTGCAATGACCTCCGGGGCTTGAACTTAAATTCGATGCTCACCACATGTGGACTGACTGATCGACCGCTTGGGGAAGGCAAGATATATCAGCACCCTGAACCTGACGAAGGGGTATTGTCAGGTGCAGCTGGCAGCGGTCTCCCAGGAGAAGACAGCCTTCTCCATCCCGGTGGGGGGGGGGGGGGGGGCTATACCACTACCGGGTCCTTACTTTCGGGCTCCACGGGGCCCCCAGCAACCTTTCAGACACTCAGGCTACTACAGTCAAATTGTACCTGACTTTTCTGCAATAGCTTCTCCCCTCACAGACCTAACGAAGGCATGCCTACTCCAAACGGTGCAATGGACGGAGGACACAGAGGCGGCGTTCCAGGCCCTGAAGGACGTTCGCACCCGGTACTCGTCACCCCAGACTTCTCAAATCACCTCCTGGTCCAGTCGCGTCTGACACAGGGGTAGGGACCATCTTGTCCCAAGAGCAGGAAGGCGAGGAGCACCCCATCATGTATGGCAGCAGGAAGCTCCTCCCGAGGGAGAATAAATACTCGTTGTCGAGAAGGAGTGCCTCGCCGCGTCACCCGCTGGTTCCTGTCCTTACAGCAATTCTGGAAGCTGTGTTTTCTGACTAGAACCTCCCTGTCTCTGTGTTAATCTCTGCACGCTCAACCCAACACCCCATGGTTTACCACAAAGGACAGACGGTGCAGTAGACCGCAGGACACGGGACCCGTAGCTTGATACGGTTCACACACAGATGGAACAAATATTCCTAGAGTTCCTTCCATGACCATGTGCATACTGTACAGAAAAACTATGTCTGTCTAATGTTAGTGTTTCTGTCTCAACATGTATGTCTACACAAAGGCCATGTGTGAATGTGTTATGTGTGTCTGCCCATTCACTAATGTTTGTGTGTGTGCAGTCTTCCCCCTCTGTGTCTATGTATAGTGTGTGTGTGTGTGTATATGTGTGTGTGAATGGTCCCTTTGTCCTGTTGTTTAGCTGTGTGTGTTCCCCTGTGCAGATGGGAGGCCAGCTGAGGTAGAATGGTACCCCTCATTTAAAGTCCCAGATTTGGAGATCTGCTGCTTGTTTTTAAGTCCTCAGGAAAAAAAAGGCTGCATCTCCTAAGGTTCCGGGCCACATGGGGGCTCCAAAGAAACAGACAACCATATGTCAGTGTGTGTGTGTATGTGTGTCCTCCATGTGCAGTGTTTATTTGTGTGTGTCTTCTTCTTGTGCAGTTTGAGTGTATTTTGAGTGTCTTCATGTGCAATGTGTGTCTGTGTTTTAAGGTTCCCCATGTGGCCATATGCTGTGTGTGTGTATGTGTGTGTGTGTGTGTGTGTGTGTGTGTGTGTGTGTGTGTGTGTGTGTGTGTGTGTGTGTGTGTGTGTGTGTGTGTGTGTGTGTGTGTGTGTGTGTGAGCCCCAAACATCCCAGCAGAGCACGGTACGTTATGGACGAGGTGGTTAACGGGCGAAGAGCGTCAGACCACCGGCCACGGTCCACTATTAGAAGCTGGGTGGCTTCACTAAGACTGACTCAGCATGGAGCAGACGTTTATTTATGGCACAAAAATGTTACATACATGTAGCTGTAACCCCACCCCCAAAAGCCCCACCATAACCCCTATAACCCCAATGAGTCACTGTGACGATGGTCTGGAAGGCTTGCGTGCGCACGCACACCCTTCTATGGACCAATGATAAAAGCTTCACCATTCACCTGCAAACCTATCAAAGTAATACCCCTACTGTTCATGCCTCCACTGTGCTTTTTCCTTCTATGATTTTTTCAAGCTCTCTCTTTAAACCAAACCCTGTTAGAATTGGATCATTAGCCTTTACTTACACAGACAGACAGACAGACAGACAGACAGACAGACAGACAGACAGACAGACAGACAGACAGACAGACAGACAGACAGACAGAGATTCGAGGAATCGCTGAATGTGCTGAAGGAAAAGAGTTTGTTATTCAATAGTCAATCTTCTGGACCAGACATCTGTAGCTTTATACAGTGGATTCTGCAAAGTATTCAGACCCCTTGACTTTTTTCACATTTTGCTACGTTACAGCCTTATTCTAAATCGTTTTTTCCCCATCAATCTACACACAATACCCCATAATAACAAAGCAAAAACAGATTTCTAGAAATGTTTGCAACAGTATAAAAAAATGAAACATCACATTTACATAAGAATAAGAATTCAGACCCTTTACTCAGTACTTTGTTGAAGCACCTTTGGCAGCGATTACAGCCTTGAGTCTTCTTGGGTATGATGCTGCAAGCTTGGCACACCTATATTTGGGGAGTTTCTCCCATTGCAGATCCTCTCAAGCTCTGTCAGGTTGGATGGGGAGCGTCGCTGCACAGCTATTTTCAGGTCTCTCCAGAGATGTTTGATCGAGTTCAGGCTCTGGCTTGGCCACTCAAGGACATTCAGAGACTTGTCCCGGAGCCACTATTGCATTGTCTTGGCTGTCTGCTTAGGGTAGTTGTCCTGTTGGAAGGTGAACCTTCACCCCAGTCTGAAGTCCTGAGCGCTCTGGAGCAGGTGTTCGTCAAGAATCTCTCTGTACTTTGCTCCGTTCATCTTTCCCTCGATCCTGACTAGTCTCCCAGTCTCTGCCGCTGAAAAATATCCACACAGCATGATGCTGCCACCACCATGCTTCACTGTAGGGAAGGTGCCAGGTTTCTTCCAGATGTGACGCTTGGCATTCAGGACAAAGAGTTAATCTTGATTTCATCAGACCAGAAAATCTTGCTTTATGTGCCTTTTTGGCTAACTTTAAGAGGGCTGTCATGTGCCTTTTACTGAGGAGTGGCTTCCGTCTGGCCACTCTACCACTGATTAGTGGAGTGCTGCATAGATGTTTGTCCTCCCGGAAGGTTCTCCCATCTCCACAGAGGAACTCTACTATCGGGTTCTTGGTCACCTTCCTGCCCTTCTCCCCTGGTTGATCAGTTTGGCTGGGAAGACAGCTATAGGAAGAGTCTCGGTGGTTCCAAACTTCTTCCATTTAAGAATGATGGAGGCCACCGTGTTCTTGGTGACCTTCAATGCTGAAGACATTTTTTGGTACCCTTCCCCAGATCTGTGCCTCGACACAATCCTGCCTTGAAGCTCTACGGACAATTCCTTTGACCTCATGGCTTGGTTTTTGCTCTGAAATGCACTGTGAACTGTGGGACCTTGTATAGACAGGTGTGTGCCTTTTGAAATCATGTCTAATCAATTGAATTTACCACAGGTGGACTCCAATCAAGTTGTAGAAACATCTCAAGGATGATCAATGGAAACAGGATGCACCTGAGTACCATTTCGAAGTGTCATAGTGTAACGGATGTGAAATGGCTAGCTAGTTAGCGGGTACGCGCTAATAGCATTTCAATCGGTTACGTCACTTGCTCTGAGACCTGAACTAGGGTTTCCCCTTGCTCTGCAAGGGCCGCGGCCTTTGTGGAGCGATGGGTAACGATGCTTCGTGGGCGACCGTTGTTGATGTGTGCAGAGGGTCCCTGGTTCGCGCCCGGGTCGGGGCGAGGGGACGGTTTAAAGTTATACTGTTACAATAGCAATGTGTCGGAATACTTATGGTATTATTATTTTTTTCATATATACACGTTTGCAAAATTTCTAAAAACCTGTTTTAGCTTTGTCATTATTGGGTATTGTGTGTAGATTGATGAGGAAAATATTTTATTTAATCAATTTCAGAATAAGGTTGTAACGTAACAAAATGTGAAAAAAGTCAAGGGGTCTGAATACTTTCTGAATCTACTGTACATTTTATCTCCCAGTATGTTCTATATGTCCATCTACAGTGACCTGAGTCTGCTGGTCTGCTGTCCCTCCAAATCAAACAGAATGATATCACCAGACAGAACCTGTGGCCTCTGCCATATGCTAATGAGGCAACGCTCTGTCCCTCACCCTATCTCTCTCAACACTGGTCTTGTGACTGACCATATAAAGAGCTCTATACTGACACCAGGTGGGTGTAAACAGTACAGCAGGCTGAACTTTGAATTCCAAAGACAGTGAATAGGTATAAGCCTACTTTTACTGTAAAACCAATATGATTTCTATTCCAGAAGGTACATTCTCTCTCTACAGGTCAGTGTGTTAGAATGTATGTGGAAGACACCAACATTCCACAATTGTCTAGTCCACTGACTTCTCTGGAACATTCTGCTCAGAACATTCTAATGTCAGAGGATTCTGGGACATTAATCTAATTGGTCAGAGACGTTTAAGTACTTTATTACCCAATTCTCATATTATTCAACTTACATGAGTAGCCTATGGCCTACAATATGAGCACTAATGTATTTTTTCCAAGCTACAGTTTACAGTCCTTGAGGGCCACAGTCTTGCTGGGTTTCCTTTCCCCCTGACACTAAACTGATTAATTAAATGTGATGTGGCTCTCAACAAATTGATCGGTGCACCCCTGCGCTCACTCCCATGTAATATGTCTAATGCATATGTGTGCAGTTACATGGCCTATGTTTACATCTCTCTGAGCTCTGGCTACTGCTGCTGGGTGTCTGTCTCCATCTCCCAGTAATGAGCCTGGCCTGTTGTCCAGATGGGACTGCTCCTTCATACCAAACAGTCATCTTAACAGTGACGTCATCAAACAGGGATACTGCCAATCAAACATGAGCTCAAAGCGTGTGTTGACAGATTCCATTCCATCTCCCTCCTTTCCCTCAGAATCTTAACCAAGGAGGAGTAGGGGATTGAGGTGTAAACTCTGGGGTTATTATGGTTGTCTTTTGAAGTGTGAGGCAGAGAAAGGGTGCTGTTGTGTTGTGTCGGTTCCTGTCTAGACTGACTAAAAGAGAGAGGGAGAGAGAGGGGGGAGAGGGGGAGGCGGGGGAGGCGGGGGTTACTCATCTGAGGAGCACACGGACACACACCGATATCCTTCAACATCTCAGAGCCCTGCAAACACTCAGAGCCCTGTAACCATGGAGTCACTCGCCCAGCCTGCTGGCTGTATCCATCACACTGTGTGGCTGCCATGGTAACCATAGGGCGGCGCACAATTGGCCCAGCGCTGTCTGGGTTTGGCCGCGGCTATTTCTGCAACACCCATTGCTGACAGGTGTATAAAATCGAGCGCACAGCCATGCAATCTCCATAGACAAACATTAGCAGTAGAATGGCCTTACTGAAGAGCTCAGTGACTTTCAGCGTGGCACTGTCATAGGATGCCACCTTTCCAACAAGTCAGTTCGTCAAATTTCTGTGCTGCTAGAGCTTCCCCGGTCAACTGTAAGGGCTGTTAGTGTGAAGTGGACAAGTCTAGGAGCAACAACGGCTCAGCCGCGAAGTGCTAGGCCACACAAGTTCACAGAACGGGAGAGCAGAGTGCTGAAGCACGTAGCGCATAAAAATCGTCTGTCCTCGGTTGCAACACTCACTGCCAAGTTCCAAACTGCCTCTGGAAGCAAAGTCAGCACAAGAACTGTTCGTCGGGAGCTTCATGAAAGTGGTTTCCATGGCCGAACAGCCTAAGATTCCCATGCCCAATGCCAAGTGTCGGCTGGAGTGGTGTAAAACTCTCCGACATCGGACTCTGGAGCAGTCGAAACGCGTTCTCTGGAGTGATGAATCACGCTTCACCATCTGATAGTCGGACGGACGAATCTGGGTTTGGCAGATGCCACTAAAATGCTACTGGCCCCAATGCATAGAGCCTGTAAAGTTTGATGGAGGAAAAATAAAGGTTTGGGTCTGTTTTTCATGGTTCGGGCGAGGCCCCTTAGTTCCAGTGAAGTTCTCATGCATGTTTCAGTATTACTTGCCTTGAAGCGAGCATAGAAGTAATTTAGCTCGTCTGATAGGCTCGTGTCACTGGGCAGCTCTCGGCTGTGCTTCCCTTTATAGTCTGTAATAGTTTGCAAACCCTGCCACATCCAACAAGCATTGGAGCCGATGTAGTACGATTCGATCTTAGTCCTGTATTGATGCTTTGCCTGTTTGATGGTTTGTCGGAGGGCATAGCGTGATTTCTTATAAGCTTCCGGGTTAGAGTCCCGCTCCTTGAAAGAGGGAACTCTACCCTTTAACTCAGTGGGGATGTTGCCTGTAATCCATGGTTTCTGGTTGAGGTATGTACGTACAGTCACAGTGGGGATGACGTCATCTATGCACTTATTGATGAAGCCAGTGACTGATGTGGTGTACTCCTCAATGCCATCCTTTATTTATATCCAGGGGGCAGAGGTCAACCTCTTAATCAGAAACATATTTCTGCTATTTAGATAATTTGGAACATGTTGTATTACTTTTAGACAACGCATTTGGTCAATGTGAGAAGTTAGCTGGTTAGAGAGGAGGATTCCAGCCACTATCCACTGCCTAGAAATTTCTGCAGGAGAACTGTTTTGCTGTCTGCTGCGTAACCGGCGTACCCCAGCCTTTTCCCAGGGCATCTACTGATAAGAACACTCCAATAACACACATTACTGGAATTCCCCAAACTTTGCACACACGAGAGATAGAGAGAGAGGACATCATATTCAATAACGAGACAATTTTCGGCCACTCCTCCACACAGCAGAAATCATGTCCCTGTAGAAAACATCTGTATGCATTCAGATTCCTCAACTGTAGACCTACACACACACACCTACACTAGGCTCCTCACTGGTGAAAACACTGTTGGTTGCTACGGATTACTAATGGATACTCAGTTAGTTGCATCAAAATCCAAAGCATGCTATCTTGTTCTTCCCTCTCTGCCAAGTGTGCCTGAGCCATAATAAACGCATGACGTGTTCTTGACATAAATGTAGAAAGAAACTAATGCACCACTGGGACTCACAAAATGTGTTCATTAATTATAGATGATTACTGGCATACAATCTACTAATTACAACAGACAGTCAATAACTAGGCCACTCAGTGTTATTGGAGAGAAAAAGTAAGCCTTATATCTGTACACAACAACTAAGTACTGACACTGACACTGTGGTTGGGTCATAGGCCATGGCATTGGGCAGGTATGGTATATGGCTGTATGGGCAATAGGTTGTAGACCTATGACAATTGTCCAACAGTGAATGCTGATTATCTGGTTCATCCCTATCACGTTCAACGGGGAAGTCGTTGCAGGATGCTTAATATTTCTTAATATCTTCCGTCATACCACTTGGTGGATTTCGGATTCCTATTGAATCATATTGCAGTGTGGGAGGAGCTGAAGTGGAGGAAGTCGTTCTACAGCAGTTTGGGTAATGTTCCTTCAGATTCAGCTGTGAAAACGAATCTGACCGCGACCCGCGCTGTGCTTTCAGAGAGAGAGCGTCGGACGTTTCCGAGCGCAGAAAGAAGAAGTAGCGGTTTTGACTGAGGACGGAGGTTTTGCGGAGCAGCGTTTTAAACTGCCCGTACAGACTAAACTCTGAGTTCACCGGTGTGAAAGCGAGCAGTATGCATTCGGACTGCAGGCTGCTATGGGCAGAGCGGTAATGGTGGGCAGGGGACCGACAGAGGCCGGGCTTTTCTTCCTGTGGACTCTCATCATCCTCCTCACCGCCAGAAGCAGTCGAGCGCAGAAAGGTTGGTGTCGGTCGGTGCCACTTAATGTAACCATGTGTAATACAAGTGTACAATAGATACATATAGACAGTACCACATTCGCTTTGACGCAGTGTTAGTATGAAGTGTGTCTGTTGCATTCCGGATAGCCAGCGGCAGAGATTATGCTGCTGCGCCTCAGCAAGGTTGAAAAGAGACGATCGCTAGATAGCCTACCTTACATGGCTCGACTGCTTCGTTCTCTCCCCTATCCCAAATATGTAGCCAGAATCACAGACTGCAAAAGTTGCTCTCTTCTCCGAGCAGTTTGGTAGTCATTGGAATTGGTTATTTAAGTGTTTAGCCTAGATATAAAGGACAGACAGTGCAAAATAAACAATAGTCATTTGTGGGCAGGATTTCAGCTGATTAAAGAGAATACACCATTTGGTCAAATTCTAACCGAGGGGGGAAGGGTTGAGGTGGTAGAGAGGTAAACAGCCTCAACGTCTCGTGGCGGTACGGGTAGGCTAGTAACGAGTTAAATAACAGTCTATTTAACCCCACAACCTTGGTTCAGAAACTTATATCACCTCTCCAATTGTCACTTGGACGTTTGGGACGTTTTTTTGAGCTTTTGGAAACATTGGTGGCAGAGTACGGCATTTGGTTGGTGTAAACTAATCCGAAAGCTGCTTCTCTCTAGGTCAGGAGGGGTGGGGAGGTCGCTGTGTTTAGATCCACAAAAAACACGCCACTTCGATACAACTACGATTTTTTGGGGGGTAGCAGGTTATGAGAATTTACGCAGAAGGTTATGATAATTAACATAGCAGGTAGGATAATTAGGTCGATGTTTGGAAGAAGGTTTAGGGTTAGCGAAAATATTATCCTAACCTGCTACGAAAACACATGTATCGAAGTGGCGTGTTTGATGGGAGTCCCGTTTTTGTCAAGTTCATCTGAATAATATGTCAGTTACGTTACATGACACCAGCCCAGCCGCGGGTCCACTCAGCCCATGACGCATAACTGTCCACTGTTATCTCTGGTCCGAAAACTAGCCCTAGCCTATTCCACAATAGCTCTAGTCTTTACCTCTCAGTTTAATCACATCTGTAAAGTGTAGCAATATGGGGTGGACTCCACCTAGCTTGACTTTAAATGGATTAAAGGACGGACATCTACTTGGTCTTGTTTTCGAATGAGGCCTCTGACTGGGCCTAGTACAGTATAGGACAGGGTCAAAGGTCAAGCCAAAAACCACGTCATGATTGACTTAAATCAGCTGCAATGGATTTGTTCACTAGAACTCCTTTGGAATCCTGAAAACTAAACAGTGATGGTAAAATCCTTACACTCACCCTCTCCTGTCCAAACTAATGGTGTGTCAAAGTCTGAACGTCTACTGTCTATCCCACTGATATTTCCAACTCTAGATTTATCCATAATGTGTAGTTGTGTAACAACCCTTATGTGCATATACATCTACCCATTATGTGTGGGTAGGAACAGTACATGTATGTCTCCACTAAGTCACTCGGTGTGTGTGTACAGGTGATGGCTGTGGCCCCAGTGTGTTGGGCCCCAGCAGTGGGACCTTGTCCTCTCTGGGTTATCCCGGGACTTACCCCAACCACACGGTGTGTGAGTGGGAGATCAGTGTGCCGCAGGGCCGGAGGCTACACTTCCGCTTCGCTGACCTGGACATAGAGGACAACAACTGTCAGGTCAACTACCTCAGAATCTACGAGGGTGTAGGACCCCAGAGGACCCAGATAGGTGAGAGAGGGATGGAGATGTGAAGGTGGAGGGGATAGGGAATGGCTCTATCTCCTAGGGGAAAGGAGAGGGGTGTATGAAATATATATCATCAATCAATATAAATCACTATATGACAGTATGTCACTATGTGACAAACACATCAATAGAATAAATGTCTGTACCACTATCTGAATGTAGATAATAACCACTACATCAGAGTGCAAGATTAAGAAACTTACCCCTCTCCTCCCGACCCCCAGTGAAGTTCTGTGGTCTGGGTCTGAAGGTTCCTGAGCTCATCCAGTCCGCTGGGAACCGGGTCACCATCCAGTTCATGAGTGGAACTCACCGCAGTGGGCGGGGCTTCTCTCTGTCCTACTCCACCACAGAACACACAGGTACAAGGGGTCAGGGGTTGGGGTCTGAACTGCATCCTAGCTGTGCATCCTAGCTGCTGGTGTCCCAATCCTCAGATATGACAATGTCACCCATCATAGACCGCTGTGTTAACTCTTAGTTGAGATTACAATAGATTGTTTTACAGTAACATTGTGCCCCCATAGCTGAGGGAGTTGCCTAGGTAGCAGTGTGTGTTTGCACGATTGGGAGTTGCAGGGTCTCATGTGAGTCCTATTATAAATGCTTCTCTGCTCCCTCTTTTTTTCCCATTCCTCATCTACTCTCTCCCTTTTGCTCCTTTTCCTTACTGGATAAATATCTATTTTAAATGTATGAGACTGTCTGTTGTCTGTAAGTGGTATCTCATGCTGCTCTCTCTGTCAGTGTGTGTGAGATGTATGGAGTGAATTCTGTTACAGGGAGATGTGATCTGCTGTAACATGACAGACATGGAGAATGCCTATTACAGCTGGCATTTATCTCCACATAACTGTGTGTGTGTTTGTGTGTGTGAATACTGGAGTTCTATATCTAGACATACTGCAGCTCTGTGTGTGTTCATCATGCATGTGTACATGTGAGCTTGCATGTGTGGATGTGTTTTGTGTGTCTTTATGTGAATGTGTGTGTGTGAGAGAGAAATAGAGAGAGGGTATAAGAAAAGGTGAGATGGGATGTGAGTAGAGAAGGAAGTAGAAGGAGCGTTTTGGTCCAGGGCAGATGGAAGGACACGGAGGTTCAGGCCAAGATTCAATCTGAAACAACTGTATATAGTGCGCTTCACATTTAAAGGTCATTTCCAATTGAGGAGACATCTGCATCGTTTACCTTGAATACGATCTCCTGCGAACGGGGTAACATTGCCTTTAAGGCGTTTACTGACGGGCCGCAGGAAGCGGCGAAGGTCGCATAGACTTCAATGGGAGTAGGGCGGTGAGCGGCAAAATGCCAGCAGTTTTGTAAGCTGCTCGGTCCCGTGCTGATGGCTCAGTGCTTGAGATGCCTCTGAATCAGAGAAGTGCGGAGGGCTGACTTAATCAACATCCACGTCTTCAGCGCCCGGGGCACAGTGGGTTAACTGCCTTGCTCGGACAGAATGACAGATTTTTACCTTGTCAGCTTTGGGATTCGATCCAGCAACCTTCTGGTTACTGGCCCAATGCTCTAACCACTAGGCTACCTGCCGACAACAACTGGGGCCGCTGTTCTGGCGAGGTAGGTGGGTTTTCTCACGGTTAAATTGTCGTTTACTGCAGCCCGTCTCTAAGCGCCTTTAAAATCTGCATTGTCTATAAGCGTGATCGGATTGAATCCCGGCCTTAATGAGGTGTGCTGTTGCAGTGAGAGTGTCGGGAACAGTGTGTACGTATCCAGAACCCTTAGATGAAGCCCAACCTGTTCCTGTGTGGCTGGGCTTCGTCACACACCACTCCAAAGAGCTGTACATCTCTGCAGACTAGAGTGGCACAGACTGTGTGTGTGTGTGTGTGCTGAGAGCCATTAGCGCTGTGCACTGCAGATCCAGTGTGTCGTCACACTTCTGTTGTGTCAGGAGTCTGTCTACATCGGCAGTCTCCCTGGAGTACTGTGGGGAGAGAAGAGATGGATGAGAAGGAGAGATAGATGGGAAAGGAAGATGGAGGAAACTAAAGGGGGATGCAGGGGGGTGGAGAGACAATGGTTGCAGAAGGGAGAGTGATGAGAGAGAGGGAGATACAACAAAGCTTTTATTCTGAAAGAAGGAAATCAAATTACTGAAGAGAGAGAAAGAGATGGGGTGAAAGACAGATGGATATGTTATTACACATTCATATGTTGGAGAGCGTTATCATCTTCAGTGACTGGATGGGGATTTCTAACCTTGTGGGCATCCCCACAGTGTTTTTCTTTTTCAAAATGACCATGTCGCCTGTTATAGCACACTGTGTGTGTGTGTGTGTGTGTGTGTCGGTCCGTCTGTGCGTGTCTGTTCTGCTTGTGTCCATGTGCATGTGTACCTAGACAGGGTGGAATACAGACAGCGAGAGCTGAGTTAATGTGATCTGTCTGTGTTTGCCTTTGTACAGGGACACAAACGCGTCACTTTTGTTTTTCAAAATAGCATTTGTGAGAATTCTACAGAATACATTTTGCTTTCACAAGAACTGCAAATAACAGTTTCAGGGTACGATAAGCAAGACACATATTCTCCATTACGTTAGTGAGCTAGCTTGTTTACAACGGGGAAAAAAGTTCCACACGACTTGCGCTGTAGCTTCACAATACCTGGTACTCTTGCCTATGCCGCTTGTCCCATCTGGACAAGAGGAATACCTATGTAAGAATGCAGTACTCTCCAAGCTCATCACTTAGCTTGCCCTGGGTCTCAACCCCACCCTGTGCAACTGGGTCCTGGACTTCCTGACGGGCCGCCCCCAGGTGGTGAAGGTAGGAAACAACTTCTCCACTTCGCTGATCCTCAACACTGGGGCCCCACAAGGGTGCGTGCTCAGACCCTCCTGTACTCCCTGTTCACCCATGACTGCGTGGCCATGCATGCCTCTAACTCAATCATCAATGTTGCAGACGACACAGCAGTAGTGGGTTTGATTACCAACAGCGACGAGACAGCCTACAGGGAGGAGGTGAGGGCACTCGGAGTGTGGTGTCAGGAAAACAACCTCTCACTCAGCGTCAACAAAACAAAGGAGATGATCATGGACTTCAGGAAACAGCAGAGGGAGCATCCCCCTATCCACATCAACGGGACAGTAGTGGAAATGGTGGAAAGTTTTAAGTTCCTCGATGTACACATCACGGACAAACTGAAATGGTCCACCCACACAGACAGTGTGGTGAAGAAGGCGCAACAGTGCCTCTTCAACCTCAGGAGGCTGATGAAATTTGGCTTGTCACCTAAAACCCTCACAAACATTTACAGATGCACAATTGAGAGCATCCTGTCGGGCTGTATCACTGCCTGGTACGGCAACTGCACCGCCTTCAACCGCAAGGCTCTCCAGAGGGTGGTGCGGTCTGCACAACGCATCACCGGGGACAAACTACCTGCCCTCCAGGACACCTACAGCACCCGATGTCACAGTAAGGCCAAAAAGATAATCAAGGACAACAACCACCCAAGCCACTGCCTGTTCACCCCGCTCCATCCAGAGGTCGAGGTCAGTACAGGTGCATCAAAGCTTGGACCGAGAGACTGAAAAACAGCTTCTATCTCAAGGCCATCAGACTGTTAAACAGCCATCACTAACACAGAGAGGCTGCTGTCTACATACAGTCTCAAATCATTGGCCACTTTAATAATTGGAACACTAGTCACTTTAAATAATGACACTTTTATTTTTTTATTTCACCTTTATTTAACCAGGTAGGCTAGTTGAGAACAAGTTCTCATTTGCAACTGCGACCTGGCCAAGATATAGCAAAGCAGTTTGACACATACAACAACACAGAGTTACACATGGAATAAACAAACAATCCATAATACAGTAGGAAAATCTATACACAGCATGTGCAAATGAGGTAGGATAACCGAGGTAAGGCAATACATAGGCCATGGTGGCAAAGTAATTACAATATAGCAATTAAACACTGGAATGGTAGGATGTGCAGAGGATGAATGTGCAAGTTTAGATACTGGGGTGCAAAGGAGCAAGACAAATAAATAAATAAATACCGTATGGGGCTGAGGTAGATTGGATAGGCTATTTACAGATGAGCTATGTACAGGTGCAGTGATCTGTGAGCTGCTCTGACAGCTGGTGCTTAAAGCTAGTGAGGAGGTAAGAGTCTCCAGCTTCAGAGATTTTTGCAGTTCGTTCCAGTCATTGGCAGCAGAGAACTGGAAGGAGAGGCGGCCAAAGGAAGAATTGGCCTTGGGGGTGACCAGTGAGATATACCTGCTGGAGCGTGTGCTACGGGTGGGTGCTGCTATGGTGACCAGTGAGCTAAAATAAGGCGGGGCTTTACCTAGCAGCGACTTGTAGATAACCTGGAGTCAGTGGGTTTGGCGACGAGTATGAAGCGAGGGCCAGCCAACGAGAGCATACAGGTCGCAGTGGTGGGTAGTATATGGGGCTTTGGTGACAAAATGGATGGCACTGTGATAGACTGCATCCAATTTGTTGAGTAGAGTGTTGGAGGCTATTTTGTAAATGACATCGCCGAAGTCGAGGATCGGTAGGATGGTCAGTTTTACGAGGGTATGTTTGGCAGCATGAGTGAAGGATGCTTTGTTGTGAAATAGGAGGCTGATTCTAGATTTAATTTTGGATTGTAGATGTTTAATGTGAGTCTGGAAGGAGAGTTTACAGTCTAACCAGACACCTAGGTATTTGTAGTTGTCCACATATGTCCAGAGTAGTGATGCTGGATGAGAGGGCAGGTGCGGGCAGCGATCGGTTGAAGAGCATGCATTTAGTTTTACTTGCAGTTGGAGGCCACGGAAGGACAATTGTATGGCATTGAAGCTCATCTGGAGGTTAGTTAACACAGAGTCCAACGAAGGGCCAGAGGTATACAGAATGGTGTCGTCTGCGTAGAGGTGGATCAGGAGCAGCGAGAGCGACATCATTAATGTATACAGAGAAGAGAGTCGGCCCTAGAATTGAACCCTGTGGCACCCCCATAGAGACTGCCAGAGGTCTGGACAATAGGCCCTCCGATTTGACATACTGAACTCTATCGGAGAAGTAATTTGTGAACCAAGCGATGCAATCATTTGAGAAACCAAGGCTGTTGAGTCTGCAAATAAGAATGTTGTGATTGACAGAGTCGAAAGCCTTGGCCAGGTCGATGAATACAGCTGAATAGTATTGTCTCTTATCGATGGCGGTTATGATATCGTTTAGGACCTTGAGCGTAGCTGAGGTGCATCCATGACCAGCTCTAAAACCAGATTGCATAGCGGAGAAGGTATGGTGAGATTTGAAATGGTCGGCAATCTGTTTAACTTGGCTTTCAAAGACCTTAGAAAGGCAGGGTAGAATAGATATAGGTCTGTAGCAGTTTGTGTCTAGAGTGTCTCCCCCTCAATTCACATATGGTGTCCAGGGTACAGCTGGGGGCGAAGGGTGGTCTATAGCAAGCGGCAACGGTGAGAGACTTGTTTCTGGAATGGGGAATTTTTAGAAGTAGAAGCTCGAATTGTTTTGGTACAGACCTGGATAGTAAGATAGAACTCTGCAGGCTATCTCTGCAGTAGATTGCAACACCGCCCTCCTTGGCAGTTCTATCTTGGCTGAAAATGTTATAGTTAGGGATGGACATTTCAGGGTTTTTGATGGTTTTCCTAAGCCAGGATTCAGACACGGCTAAGACATTTGGGTTGGCAGAATGTGCTAAAGCAGTGAATAAAGCAAACTTATGGAGTAGGCTTCTAATGTTAACATGCATGAAACCAAGGCTTTTATGGTTACAGAAGTCAACAAATGAGAGCACCTGGGGAGTAGGAGTGGAGCTAGCCACTGCAGGTCCAGGATTAACCTCTACATCACCAGAGGAGAAGTAGGAGAAGGGTACGGCTAAAGGCTATAAGAACTGGCCGCCTAGCACGTTCGGAACAGAGAGTAAAGGGAGCCGGTTTCTGGGCACGATAGCATAGATTCAAGGCATAATGTACAGACAAAGGTATGGTAGGAAGAGAGTACATTGGAGGTAAACCTAGGCATTGAGTAATGATGAGAGTGAGAGTCTCTAGAGATGTTTAAACCAGGTGATGTGATCGCATATGTGGGAGGTGGAAGAACATGGTTGGTTAAGGCATATTGAGCAGGGCTAGAGGCTCTACAGTGAAATAAGACAGTAATCACTAACCAAGACAGTAATGGACGGCATATTGATATTAGGGCGAGGCATGCATAGCCAAGTGATCGTATGGGTCCAGTGGGTGGTTGGGCTGGCTGGGGACACGGCGATTCAGGCAGTTAGCAGGACAGGGCTAGCAGTTAGCAGGCCGAGGCTAGCATAAGGGCCTTAGATGGACGTTGCGACGGGGAAACGTCTGTTTTTGCCTCCTCGTGTGGTGACGTTGATAGACCAGTCGTTGAATTAGTAGGGTTCCAAGTAGCAGAGGGGTCCAAGTCCAATTGTCAAAATGGGTATAGTGGTCCAAGAAACTGGCCGATGGATCAGCTAAGTCCAATATGCTATAGATAGCTAGCAGGCAGCGGTTAGCAGAATGGGCCTTCAGGGGACGTCGCGCCTGAGGGGCCAGTTGGGATCCTCGGGTAGATTATGGCGGTATTCCAGTCGTGAAGTATCGGGGGGTTCCATGCCCCGTACCGGCAGTAGAAGGAGTCCGGATATTGTAGCCGAGGAATGGGCTTCAGGAGTAGCCCAGGAGCCCTAGCCGGGAGATGGGTCTAGCATTGGCTTGCTCCAGGCTAGTTGGTGCTAGCTCTGGGACGGAAACGTTAGCCAGGAGTAGTCAACCCGGATTGCGGTTAGCTAGCTGTGATGATCCAGATGAAAAGGTTCAGAGTTTGCGGTAGGAATCCAGGGATATGGAGAGAAAAATAGGTCCGGTATGCTCTGGTTTGGAACGCGTTGTACGAACTGGCGAGAGCTTTCTGAGCTAAAGGTTAGCTGATGACCACTAGCAGGGGTTAGCTGACTGATAGCTAGATAGCTAGCTAGCTTCATTTGAGGTATTCCAGTTCGGAGGTAAATATAAGTACTTTAGAAAAAAAACAGATCCACACCACATTGGGTGAGGCAGGAGAGTATTTTGAAGTTGAGGATTAGGAAAAATATTAAAAAGAATGCAAAGAAAAATATATAAATACATGGGACGAGACAAGACAAAGACGTCTGACTGCTACATCATCTTGGATTGTGTTTACATATCTTACATTACTCATCTCATATGTATATACTGTATTTTATACCATCTATTGTATCTTGCCAATGCCGCTCGGTCAACGCTCATCATATATTTATATGTACATATTCTTATTCCATCCCTTTTACATTTGTGTGTATAAGGTAGTTGTTGTGGAATTGTTAGATTACTTGTTAGATATTACTGCACTGTCGGAACAAGAAGCGCAAGCATTTTGATACACTCGCATTAACATCTGCTAACCATGTGTATGTGACCAATACAATTTGATTTTGATTTACTCTTGTCCAGGATCTTGGAAAGCTACCAACTCAGGTCCAGGATTAGTTTCAGCCAGGGTTGGTTTGCGTTTCACACATGCTTTATAGGGAGGATCTGGGTGCCAAACACTCCAGGATCCAGATCATATGGGGATGTAAGAAAACGCACTTAATCTATATATGTCTTTGTCACAGAAAATGGATGATTTGCAGTATGGATCAGATGAGATGGAGGTCATTACCACTGAATATATTAAGAGGGACATTTTTGGTGTGCCACAGAATTTGTTATCCCATCAAGGTGTGCGACCCTTCAAAAAAGTTGGGAACCACTAAGATAGCCTGTTGAAAAATATGCTTCAATGGTAGGATGCATATACCTAATCAATGTAATTCTGAGCTAAATATGAATAAAAAAAATCTATGTATTTTTCTGGCGTTCCTTAAATTCTGTTGGGTGCCTAACTTTTTGGGGCAAACCGTGTGGTGCCACGATACTGCCTGGTTTTGTGATACTTGGCCTGGTATCACATTCTCTGAAAATAGGCACTTTTTCTTGCAGTTTACACAGATTTCTTTGCATGTTTTGGACCTTCACCAGTTTGCATCCCTGTTTTTAGATCTGATCACCTGTCTCGACAAAGGAATCAACTTCACTGAGGCAGAGTTCACAAGATACTGTCCTGCTGGATGTATGACCTCTGTTGGGGAGGTCGCTGGGACCGTACCCCACGGCTACAGAGACGTGAGTATATGCGCAGTGCTCAGGGAATGGTGTGTGTTTGTGGATGTGCATGAGTGGTACTGAGTGATGAGCAAGTCAATGAAACAGAGACAGACTGGGTGGGAACTGTGCACGTGTGTGGGTGTGTGCATCTTTGTGTGTGTGTAAACGTGTGGTATGTGTGTGTCAGTGTTAGTCGTTGTGGAGGGCACACAGTTCCCAGGTTATTCACACTGCCCAATACCCCCCTCCACCAACTCAGTCTGTCTCTGTCCTGCTCATCACTCAGCAGTACCCACTGCCACTACCCCACAGGAACTAACTGGCCACACACAGTCATGACTCACTTCATGGCTATGTTCCCCTCTCTGTCATTCTATATCTCTTTTTTTCTCTCTCTCTCTCTCTCTTCCAATCTCTCTTTTCCTATCTCATTCACTCTCTCTTTCCCCTGCTGGACCTTGTCTGTCCTAACCCCCCCCTCTCTCACAAAGTTCTTTGTAAACAGAGCCTCTCTCAGCGTATGCACATCCCAGGCTGATGACCTCACAATACCCCGGCTGTGTCTGAGGTCATGGGGGCTGAGTGAGTCTGCGGATGATGACCTCATGCCTGGGTGGGTCGGGGGGCCATGGGGGTGGGAGGGCTAGATTTGGGGTTGTGGGTGTTATCGAGAGTCAGTGTCGAGAGTACAGAGTCAGTGTCCGGGGGTACAGGTTAGTCGAGGTCATTTGTACATGTAGGTAGGGATAAAGTGACCATGCATAGATAATAAACAGCGAGTGGCAGCAGTGTAAAAACAAATGTGTGGGGGGGTGTCAATGTAAATAGTCCGGGTGACCATTTGATTAATTATTAATTGTTCAGTCTTATGGCTTGGGGGCGGAAGCTGTTAAGGAGCCTTTTGGTCCTAGACTTGGCGCTCCGAGGCACAGTGGAGGGCAAGAGTGTTTGTGTGTATGTATGTGTGTCAGGGGGTGTCTCTGAGTCATAGGGGAGGAGACGGAGGTTTGGGGGTGGTGAGCTAATTGTTTGGCCGACGGAAAAGCTTCTTCTAATCCAGTCCATCTGGAGGAGAGTGCTGAGCGGACTGGTGTGTGCAGTGCGTGCGTGTGCACGTGAGCGTGCCTATGTGATGTGTACAGGCGTACGTTTGTACCTGGTGGTGTGGTATGTGTGTATGTTTCTGTTGTGTAAGCGGTGTTGCAGATTGCATAACAGAACAGGATTCCGGGTTCTCCATGTTCAGCCAAACAGAGCTGTACGGGGTTACAACCCGAGGCAGTCTGACTTTGGTTTCTGTGGAGCGTTGCCATCTGCTGCTCATTGGACCACACCTTAAGTCACAGGGGGGTCAGTGCACCCCACCCATCTCTGAACCTCTACTTTACTCGCACACTCTGTCAACTTTTTCAGTAAGAATTTGTTTCTCTCTCTTGCTCTACCGGTTCTCCCGTACCTTCTCCCATACCTTTTGGATTGGTGTGTGAGGTGTTGTAACGAGTGAGAGAGTTTGTGTGAGTGCATTATGTGAGTGTGTGTGTGAAAGCGGTCAGTGCTCTGAGGTGGTGGTTTGGAGCAGTGCAGTGTGTTTGTGTTAGTGGTTTGGTGGGGGGCTGTTTCGGATGTGGTGTGTTACTGGGATGTTGTAGAGCTGTAAGGGTGTTCAGTGCCTGTGGGTACCTCGACTATGTGGTTAAAGTCTGTGCGTGTGTGTGAATGTGTAGAACGTGTCTATGATTGCAAAGTGTGTGTGTGTGTCACAACACGGTGCCGTTGGTGTTACCCACTGTCCTGTCAGCTGTGAAACCCCATGTGGGGCCTTACCAGGAAAACCATCCCACTTCACTCACGCAGCTGCCCACTGCTGGGAACTGTGGTCTCACTAAATGTGTGTTTAGACGCGTGTGTATGTGTTTTGACAATATATGAATGAATAGATCAATTTTATGACATCAGCAAATGACTGAGTTAGTTACTTGAAAGCTAAGGGAATGCTTGAAGAAGAGAGAGGGAAATGTTTAAACAATCCAACCTTTTCAGTGATCTTAATATATTAACTCACGGAAGGAGGGAAGGAATTAAGGAAGGATGTATATCAAAGTCAAATAAAACATTTTTATGAAGCCCTTTTTACATCAACTGATGTCACAAAGTGCTGTACAGAAACCCAGCCTCAAACCCCAAGCAGTGCAGATATAGAAGCAGATATATAGAAGCAAGAGAGGAAACCTAGAGAGGAACCAGACTCTGAGGGGTGACCAGTCCTCTTCTGAATGTGCCGGGTGGAGATTATAAGAGTAAAGTAAGTAAGGCCAGATTGTTCTTCAAGATGTTCAAATGTTCATAGATGACCAGCAGTGGTTGTGGAGAGTTCAACAGGTCAGTAACTCAGAAGTAAATCATAGCTGAGCATTCAGAGTTAGAGACAGCAGGTGCGGTAGAGAGAGTGTGGAAAACAGCAGGTCTGGGACAGGTAGCACATCCGGTGAACAGGTCAGGGTTCCATAGCCGCAGGCAGAACAGTTGAAACTGGAGCAGCAGCTCGACCAGGCGGACTGGGGACATCCAGGAGTCATCAGGCCAGGTAGTCCTGAGGCATGGTCCTAGGGCTCAGGTCCTCCGGGAGGGGAGGGAGAGAAGTAGAGGAAGCATACTTAAATTCAGGACACCAGATAAGACGGGAGAATTACACCAGATATAACATACTGACTCTAGCCCCCCGGCATATTAACTATTGTAGCATAGATACTGGAGATTAAGACGGGTGGGTCGGCGGTGACTGTGACCCCGTCCGACGATTCCCCTGGACAGTGCCAACCAGGCAGGAAATAACCCCACCCACTTTGCCAAAGCACAGCTTTCACACCACTAGAAGGATATCAACAGACCACCAACTTACTACCCTGAGGCAAAGCTGAGTATAGCCCACAAAGATCTCCACCACACAAACCCAAGGGGGCGCAAAACCGGACAGGAAGATCACGTAAGTGACTCAACCCACTCAAGTGACGCACCCTTCCTATGGACGGCATGGAAGAGCACTAGTAAGCCAGTGACTCAGCCCCCGTAATAGGATCAGATGCAGAGAATCCCAGTGGAGAGAGGGGAGCCGGCCAGGCAGAGACAGCAAGGGCGGTTCTTCTCCCCAGTGCCTTGCCGCTCAGCTTCGCACCCCTGGGCCAGACTATACTCAATCATAGGACCTACTGAAGAGATGAGTCTTCAGTAAAGACTTAAAGGTCGAGACCGAGTCTGCGTCTCTCACATAGATCAACAGACCATTCCATAAAAACTTAGCTCTATAGGAGAAATCCCTGCCTCTAGCTGTTTGCTTAAAAATTCTAGGGACAATAAGGAGGCCTGCGTCTTGTGTAGGTATGTACGGCAGGACCAAATCGGAGACATAGGTAGGAGCAAGCCCATGTAATGCTTTGTAGGTTAGCAGTAAAACCTTGAAAGCTGCATAATTTTTCGTCAAAAAGTTTCAGATTTTTGCATTACAAAAATGGAAAAAAGCTGTCCTTGAAATAGTCTTGATATGTCAGGGTCCAGAGTAACGCAGAGGTCCTACACAGTTTTATTTGAGACGACTATGCAACCATCGAGATTGTCAGACCCAACAGCAGATGGGACATAGACATCTTGGGACATAGAACTAGCATCTCTGTTTTTTCTGAGTTTAAAAGTTAAAAAAATTGCCACCATCCTCTTCCTTATGTCTGAAACACAGGCTTCCAGGGTAGGCAATTTTGGAGCTTCACCATGTTTCATCGAAATGTACAGCTGTGTGTCGTCCGCATAGCAGTGAAAGTTGACATTGTGTTTCCAAATGACATCACCAAGAGGTTCATTCATTGTTCATTCAGTATTGTCATTATTACAAATATCTAAAAATCGACCGATTTTGAATCGGTATCTGCTTTTTTTGGTCCTCCAATAATCGGTATCGGCGTTGAAAAATCATAATCGGTCGACCTCTAGTGTAGACCAATTAGGGTTTCCAATCTCTCCAAAAGAATGTGGTGTCAGAAGCAGCGCTAAGGTCTAGGAGCATGAGGACAGATGCAGAGCCTTTGTCTGATACCATTAAAAGGTAATTTACCACCTGGCACCGCCATTCCAATCAAAATCTACGTCTACAAATCCTGCCTTTTTTAGATGGATAGCTATTAAAACAGGCCAGTTTAAAAAATTAAAAAATAAATGTCATGCCACTCAGGGTTCCCCCTGCCAGGAAGTGACATCATCGTGCCGACTCATCTCCTGTTACCTGTGGAGCTGAGGTCTGGGAACTGAGAGCTGTTCTTTGTGATCTATCTCACTGTAAAACCTTATACAAGTCATTACTGTCACTCACTGGGATATATGGCTTTTCAGTTGACAGTGGAACAATCCTAACCACCGACTGACCGCTCTCTCTCCATCTCTCTCTCCTCTCTTGTTGTCACGCTCTTATCTCCCCCTCTCATCATCCCTCTCTCTCCCTCCAGTGTTTGAACCCTTTTCTTACAGCAGTGAGGATTCAATTGACATAGAAGTCATTTGATGAAGATGTTCATACATAAAAATTCACATTTCTAAACACTTGGATAGATCATAATGAATATCTCATTCTCCCTCCCTCCTCTAGTCATCTCCAGTGTGTCTAGCAGCCATCCATGCAGGTGTAGTGTCTAACTCTGTGGGCGGTCAGATCAGTGTGGTCAACAGTAAGGGCATCCCTCACTATGATGGCTCGCTGGCTAACAACGTCTCCTCCACTGTGTAAGTACTCAGTCTGTCTGGGAGAATACATCTGCGTTCTCTTCCCTTTCCATCTCTCGCCATCATTATGTCTATCTTTCTCCAGTGGTCCCTTGTCCAACAGCCTCTTCACTTTCAAGACCAGTGGTGAGTTAAGCTACAATACAAAAACAGACCATGATACCACAGCCACACATGCTTCTGTAACCGTTTCAACTATACCTGCCACCACAATCACTACCACAATCGCCAAGACAGCCATGTGTCCTCCCACTTAAAATACACTCAGTTTCTCGCTCTCTCTCGCGCTCTCTCTTGCGCCCTCTCTCGCTCGCTCTCTGTTGCTCTCTCTCGCTCGCTCTCTGTTGCTCTCTCTCGCTCGCTCTCTGTTGCTCTCTCTCGCTCGCTCTCTGTTGCTCTCTCTCGCTCGCTCTCTGTTGCTCTCTCTCGCTCGCTCTCTGTTGCTCTCTCTCGCTCGCTCTGTTGCTCTCTCGCTCTCTGTTGCTCTCGCTCTGTTGCTCTCTCTCTCTCGCTCTCTCTCTCTCGCTCTCTGTTGCTCTCTCTCTCTCTCGCTCTCTGTTGCTCTCTCTCTCTCGCTCTCTGTTGCTCTCTCTCTCTCGCTCTCTGTTGCTCTCTTTCAGGTTGCTATGGGACACTGGGTCTAGAGTCGGGCGTTGTTAGGGACTCCCAGCTTTCTGCTTCCTCTGTGTGGGAATGGAGTGACGTGATTGGCCAGCCCAGCGAGTGGGGCCCATCTGGGGCCCGCCTTAAAAGGGTGGGGCTTCCCTGGGTGTCAGCTCACAGCGACCAGCAGCAGTGGCTACAGGTGGACCTGAAGAAGGAGAAGAGGATCACAGGCATCACCACTACAGGCTCCGCCCTCCTGGAGTATCAGTTCTACGTGTCAGCCTATCGGGTCCTCTATAGCAATGACGGACAGTACTGGAGCACCTATCGGGAGGCAGATGCTACCCAGGACAAGGTGAACTAAACACTGCTCTCATCAATAACATTCAAGGGAAACTCCACTCAAAAATGATATTTTTGGCATTTTGCATCCTCATGCGGATGTGGCAGGTGACACTTTGCTTCTTGAAAGTCCAATATCTTGAAAACTTGACTGCTGACATGCAAAACATTTTGGGAATGTATCAACAGTGGACTAATGAAAGAAATACCAAAAGATAGTTTTGAGTGAATTTTCCCTTTAAGGAGAGAGGAAGCCACTTTAGACAAGAGCAGGGGGGTTTGTGAGTTGTTTGTTTCTATGGCAACAGTGATTGATTGCGGTTGTTTATAGCAGGAAACATGGGAGCTGACTGTGGTTATTAAGTCCTGTGGTCACTCAGGACAGCATCTCATTAAAGATGGATGGAGATTGATTGAATGGCTGTGTTAGTCAGGATCTGTAATCAGGGCTTTTTATCCTATATTTATACAGGAGATGATCTCACTAAGGTTAAAAATCTATTTTACAAGGGAAACCTGCCCCAAGAAGGTAGCAATCAGACATTTGTTACAGACCATATATAATATTAACAATACAGTAGGCAAAGGCAAGATAACATGAGATATCATTTGGAAACATACTGTAGCTTCAATGTCCGTGTGTACTGAAGACTGTTTCTCTTTCCTGACAGAGTTTCCAGGGAAACACCAACTATCTCCAGGAAGTGCGCAATAACTTCATCCCACCAATCGAGGCACGATATGTGAGGATGAGCCCCACCCAGTGGCACCAGCGAATTGCCCTTAAGTTTGAACTGCTCGGATGCCAGTTCCATCAAGGTAACCAAACCAGCCAATCAGATGCAAGTCAGGTGTTTTGATTTTTTTTAGCCCTTTAGTAAATGAGATTTTCTTGTGGGCAGTCAAAGGTTTTCTTTTGGCATAGAGGGATTATAACTGTTCTGCCAATTCTCCCATTGGACAGCTAGGCCACGGATAAACCACCCCCCTCGTCCTCCTACTCCCCCACTGGCCGCAGACACCCCCTCACTGTACGGCTTGACCACCCACACCCCTGAAATCAGAAACACAACCATGCCCCCACGCACCAGCAACGGTGAGGGAGGAAGGGAACAGAAGGAAAATAGTTACAGTATCTAGTTGTGTTGATGATCGTGATTGGTTCACACTGGTTGTGTTGTGGTCATAGATGTGGCATTGGCAGCAGTGTTGGTGCCAGTGTTGGTCATGGTTCTGACTGCCCTCATCTTGACCATGGTCTGTGCCTGGCACTGGAGAAACAGGTGATGATTAACTAGTAACAACTGAATACCCATGCACTCAGTAGCTCCGAACAAAGTACATTTGAGTCATTTAGCAGACACTCTTATCTAGAGCGACGTCAGTTAGTGCATTCATCTTAAGATAGCTAGGTGAGACAACTACATATCACAGCTGTAAGAAGTACATTTTTCCAGAGTAAGGACTTATCAGCAAAGTCAGTGCGTGTAGGAAAGTGCACAATTTTTTTTGGGGGGGTGACAGTTGTCTTATTTAAGATAGTCTTTGAAGACGTTTTGATGTTTTCAGAAGATGGGCAGGGACTCTGCTGTCCTAGCATCAGGGCAGAGTATCACACTCTTTGATTTTCTCCTCTGTTCTCTCCTCAGGAAGAAGAGTTCAGAAGGGGTTTATGATTTACCTCACTGGGACCGTACAGGTAAACACAACACTCTGTGTGTGTGTGTGTGTGTGTGTGTGTGTGTGTGTGTCTGTGTGTCTGTGTGTGTGTGTGTCTGTGTGTCTGTGTGTGTGTGTTTAATGTGTGTGTGTCTCTGTCCAGACTGGTGGAAGAGTATGAAGCAGTTCCTGCCGTCCAAGATGGCGGAGGGGGAGGAGTCAGTCCGCTACAGAAGCAGTGCAGTGGGCCGGCTCAGAGGAAGAGGGAACGCCCCCAGACTACAGGCCAAACCCGCAGGTATACACACACACACACACACACACACACCAAACTGAGTTTTTGTATTTGTAACACACCCTCTTCATCTCTTCCATTAGAATATGCCCAGCCCCTGGTGAGCGGTGTGGTGACATCACTAGGTCAGAGGTCAACCTTCAAGCCAGAGGAAGGTTCTGACCACTGCTACACTGACCCTGACCTCTACGGCGCTCCTATGGCAACAGACATCTACCACGCCTACGCTGAACCCCTGCCCGCCTCCGGTGCAGAGTACGCCACGCCCATCGTGATTGACATTGCAAGCCACCTATCAGGGAGCTCCTTGCTGAGCCAGCCACCCACAGTCTCCAGCTTCATGGGCCGTAGCCCCGCCTCCCTACTCGCACGGACAGACAGTGGGCAATCGGGTAGGTCAATGTACGACACGCCCAAGAGTACAGGACAGGCCACGCCCACTGAGGATCTAGCCTATCAGGTGCCTCAGAGCAGCTCTCAGAAGCCAGCGGGGCAGAGCTGAAGGGGCGGAGTGAGGACTGTGATTGACAGGGCCGTAACCATAAACTACATCCCCCATGGACAGAGAGAGGGGGATGTAACCCTGGGTCTGAGTCTGTAAAAAACACACTGCCTTCAAGTTAGTTCACTTGGCATGTGAGTGTGTCTACACAGGAGTCTGTATGTACAGTATGTGTGTGTTTACATATACATGCGTGGCCAGAGAGTGCTAGCATAGTGCCATACCAGTCTTATCACTGAAATAACAAAGTTGAATGTCTACATGAAAGAGGAGAGATGGAGAGCTCACTACTGTTTCAGCCAGGCTTAGTCCACTCTGTCAGTGTGTCTTAATTTTATGTTTAGTCAAACTGTGAGTTTATATTCCTTTCGTGTGTCAATTTAAAAGTTAGCTAATTCTCCGAAGATAAGGTCTCTGAAATGGTTGCCTTCGATAGAAAGGCAATGTTTCTACCACTAATGTGTTCTAATAGTGTTTGCATAAAGGCCAAAGGTCACCTATGTCATTTTTACTACGGTACGCTTTGATTGGAGGCTTTTAGATCTGTTAGTTCTCAAAATCAGATCTCTTAACTTTTGAATTTAACCAATCACCGTTGTACATAAATCTAGAGTGAAATCCACAACAAAAACCTGTGCTCAAGTTACTCAAAATTATTTTATTTTATTTATTTTTCTTTCATAATTCCTGCTGAAAAGGACATACTCTCACTTGAATGTTCCCAACCATTATGTGGTTGCACTGTTTTCATGGTTACACTGTTGTCATGGACACCTTGCCTCACGTGACACTGGTTGGTGACAAGTCAAAAAAAGAACCCATACACAACGTTTAGGTGCCATTTGTGTTCGCCTGATTGGATTCACACACTGCCAGATTAGGACCAGCGACTTGAGGCAGAATCCGCTGTCATGGTGAGCCTAGAGGAGCTGCCCAACTGAAGGGCTGATGTCTCTACAGTATGTCAGTGAGACTAAATGTTTTATTATTTTTCATCATATAGCCATGCATGCAAATATGGCCACTGTCTGTAAGTTCACACAGAATACAGAGGGTGTAGGATGTCTGTGTGTGCTAGTTAGAGGAAGCTAGAGTCCACTCCAGCCACTCTGTCCCGGGGCCCACCCTGGGTGCAAGTTTTGTTTTTGTCCCCTAGCACCACACAGCTGGTTCAAATAATCAAAGCTTGATGGTGAGTTTGGGACCAAGTTTGGGGAAACCCTGGTCTAGGTTACCGCGTCAGCCTTAAAGAGCTGTGTGTAGGTCATGGATCATGTCAAAGATGGTCCGGAGAGGGAACATTATCACTAGTGACCGGTCAGCATACTGAAGTCAATATGTACAGAAATACTTCAAATTCCAAAATAGACAGTATGCGTGTGAATGTGCATCTGTGTCTGAATTACTCTCCTGTGTGTATTTCTTGGACATTGATTGTCTCTACTGTGATTGCTGTGTGTTGTGTGTGTGTGTGTACGTGATGACTTTCCTTAGTGTCTTTGTGCGAGTAGCTGTGTCTGTTGAACCTTTGTATCGGTGTGTCTGTCTTTGTATGGCTGTCCTAAAGAGAGCATCTGTGTGAAGCTAGCTATGTCTGTATGTCTGTCCCTATGAGTGTACTGTATCTGTGTTTGATTAGACATGTCTTTAGTAATGGATGTGAGTAGATCATTTGTCTGCTCACTCCCGGTCCTGAACACCAAATCTGATCCTGGACCAGTTTAACTTGTGTGTTGTTAAGGGTTAGGACATCAGTAGGGAAGGCTGGCCCTAGGTCAGTGTGTGTGTTTCTGTGAGTTCACAGACTGAACAAAGAGAAATAAAGACTTAAAAAATAAGTCGTGCATTAACACTTTTGTAAAAAACATAACACATTCATACGGTCGACAGTAAAAAATGTCATCTTAAATGATTCCTTCATATTTCACATTACTTCATATCAATTTCTTGAAAATAATTTCTTAATAGATATTCAAGCACTGGTGTACATTATACAGTGCATTCAGAAAGTATTCAGACACCTTGAATTTTTACAAAATTTGTTACATTACAGCCTTATTCTAAAGCAAAAACAGTATTTTTTTTATTTTTAATTTGTGCAAAAACAGAAATATTACATTTACATAAGTATTCAGACTCTTTAGTACTTTGTTGAAGCACCTTTGGCAGCGATTACAACCTTGAGTTCTTGGGTATGATTGTTGTCCTTCTGGAAGGTTCTGCAATGTCTACAGAGGAACTCCAGAGCGGCCCAGCGTTGTCCGGATTTGGCTGGAGTAGGCCGTCATTGTAAGTAAGAATTTGTTCTTAACTGACTTGCCTAGTTAAATAAACTCTGGAGCTCTATCAGAGTGATCATTGGGTTCTTGGTCAACTCCCTGACCAAGGCCCTTTTTTCCACGATTGCTCAGTTTGTCTGGGCGGCCAGCTCTAGGAAGAGTCTTGGTGGTTTAAAACTTCTTCCATTTAAGAATGACGGAGGCCACTGTGTTTGTTCTTGGGGATCTTCAATGCTGCAGAAATGTTTTGGTACCCTTTCCCAGATCTGTGCCTCGACACAATCCTGCCTCTAAGCTCTACGGACAATTTCTTCGACCTCGACTTGGTTTTTGCTCTGACATGCATTGTCGACTGTGGGACCTTATAAAGACCGGTGTGTGCCTTCCCAAATCATGTCCAAACTATTGAATTTACCACAGGTGGACTCCAATCAAGCTGTAGAAACATCTCAAGGATGATCAATGGAACAGGATTTACCTGAACTCAATTTTGAGTCTCATAGCTTAGGGTCTAAATACTCATGTAAATAAGTTATGTTTTTTATTTGTAATAAATTGGCAAAAATTTCAAAACGGTTTTCGCTTTGTCATTATGGGTTATTGTGTGTAGATGAGGGGGAAAAATATTTAATCAATTTTAGAATAAGACTGTAAAGTAATAAAATGTCTGAATATTTCCCGAATGCACTGTAATATCTGAAAACAATTTCCAAATGTATCCCACCTCATTTCATTTTAACACCACTACTGCCACCACATGGCGATGTAGGGAAATTAAACCAAGCACAAGCATTCATGATGATCAAATGCTAACCACATCTCAAATGTGAACTACGTGCATTTGGATCATTGACCATTTCAGTAAATCAATTGGTCACATTCACAGTATTTAGAATGAAATATTAGACTTCTCTTTCTCATGATTCACTCAATATTTATTTTCTTCCTCACCCCTTTTCACATTGGTCCTTTTACATCACTCCTCCATGTTCCAGCTGTTCTTACCAAAATTCCACCAAATGGCAGTGAGGATGACAGCGAGGAGCAGGAAGTTGACGGGCAGGAAGTTGTTCTGACTCCCGAACCAGCTGACTGTGGACAGTACCACTTCCTTTCCGCCCTAGAAGGAATCCACTGCAAATTCTAACGGGGGGCTTCATGTGCTGAGGCCCACATTGTTTTTATAACTGACCAAATAAAGAAATCCAACATTTCAAGCCACAACCTACTGTTTCACTTCCACCCAATGAGAAACTAGCTAACCCTAATCCGTCTCAGGGTCGGAAATAGTAATCTGCCAATTGTAAACCGTTTTAATTCAATTGATTCAAATCTCATAATGATCAATCTGGTAGAATAAAGCATTAATAAGCAGATGAATAATAATGGCTACTGTAGGAGATATGGATGCAGTAGTTCCCAGTCGGCAGCCCTTCAGTTGTGGGTTCTCTAGCGCGGGACCCCGTAGAGCTTCTTGAAATTGGGGAAGGCAGCCTCCCTCATCCACACTATCAAGTCCTCGTTGATGAAGCCGTTGTTGTGGTCCCAGGGGTCCAGGTCATACACTGGCTTTTACCAGTACAGAGGCCGGACCGTGCCTGACAACACATAGACAACATTTGGAAAGTTAAGTAAGAGGGAGCAGCGATACATATGTCTATTAATATTAAATAAGAATGTGGTATTACACCATGACTACTAATAATAGAGATGGCCATGAACACACTGTGTGGGTGTATTGTGAGACACACCTTCAATCACATGTGCTAACGTTAGTGTCTTGTTCTCATCCAGTGGGTTGCGGAACTTGACGGTGTACCAGGTGATGCCCTTCCTGAACAGATGAACATGGACCACTGCACCCCCCTCTCCTGAGTGGTACGTCAGAGTGAAGGAGTCTGGGACAAACAAACAAAACACATCAAGAAATCAGTCAGTCAATAAATTAATCAAAACCAGGTCTCGTGTCAGATTGATTTGATCATATCACTGGATATTAAAATGTGTTTTCCCCCAAAATCCTATAATGCTGTCACATCATTAGCAGAGACTCAGAACATAGTGTGGGTAATGGTGTAATACCGTTGAACATGCTGTTGGCCATGGCCCAGCAGGGGGCGATAGGGAGTCCATTCTTTTCCTTTATGAAGGGCTCACAGTAGGTGCTGGGGTTATGTAGAGCAGACAGACAGGAAGAGTTTGACAGGGAAGAAGTTGTAAAAGCTCAGAATGAACCAGCATAAAGTTGGATAGAGGCAGACAGACAGGGATAGATAGATAGAAGTAGATAGAAACAGTAGCTACCTTCAGGTTTTTATTTTCTCCCGACCATCTGTCCATCGTCCCTGGAGTACATGTATGTTCCGGTGGAAGTTGATCAGCCCATAGAAGAACACATTTCTCTGGGACAGGAAATAGGAAACATAATCACTGTGCTTCTCAAAGGACTTAGATTTGGCTCAACAGCTTGTGGTCTCAAAACACGTATCACATGACCCTGCGTGTGTGTAGTCCACCCGTGGAGAGAGAGAAGAAGAGATGGTGAGAGAGGGAGTGACAGAAATAGATAGCAAACATTAAAACCCATATGAACTTTAGATACATGTTTGTTCTCCACCGCCACTCCTCCTGTTATACGGTACTCATTCTCAGGATACCCATAAACTCTTCTTATTGTCTCTCTCTACCTCTCCATCTCTGTGTTCATGGTTAGATAAGATATGCATTGTGGAGGGTGTTACCTGCTCCATTTCAAGTGATTGTGTGTGTGTGTGTGTGTATGTGTGTGTGTGTATGTGTGTGTGTGTGTGTGTGTGTGTGTGTGTGTGTGTGTGTGTGTGTGTGTGTCATCGGTGGAAGTAGAGGAAAAAGGCAAAAAGATTTGATTCATTTGAAGGGATTGATTACTCACATTCAGTTCATGTGTGTTCTACACGGTGACAAGTAGGCACACTCCCAGTTTCACACAGTGGCCATACAGTAAAAGAAAGGCAGGACGGTGTGAGCAGTGAGCATTGGGGACCAGACAGGCAGTCTCTGATGTTTGAAAGCCGAGTTGTCAGGCCTCCGGGCCAGGAGCCCAGCATTGGCCTTCGACTTTCCCATGACAGAGAGCTCCAGCTGTGGCAGGGAGAGGAGCACGGATAGGGTCAGACAACCAGAGAACAAGCAAGAAATGTGAGTCTTGTCTCTCTTCTCTTCCGGTCTTCTTTAACACAGTCTTATTTCTTTGTTCCTCTCCCTTGTTCTCGCTCCCCTCCCTACCAAGAGATTTTTCCCAGCAAGCTACTGGGAGAAATCCTTAACCAGAATCATCAGCTCTTCTTCCTCTTTCCGTCTCTTCTTTCTCATTCTTTTTCTACTGTTCTTCTCTCAGTTCTTCCTTAGGGCTTCAGTCCTACATACAGATGTTTTACAGTCTAACAGATCATCAAGCTAAAATACTTAAGGTTTATTTTAGATGGTAACTTACAATCAGTTACCCCTTCAAACCAGTTGACTGTGTCTGTGCCTGCCTCGTTGTAGAACAACTTCACACACAGGATGTTATGATAAATCCGACTTCCTACTGGGTGAAACAACTCAGACTCAGTGGGATGGGCTTCACGGTGGTGTGGGTGACCAAACAGATAGAATCTGGTTCCATTTAGAATGTCTATATTCAGACCATCCCACAGGAGGGGTGGAGGTGTTGAACTACAACACTGTATAAACAATATCAGACATGTTACATGGTCACTTAAAATATTAAAATAACATCAAAAGTGTCACACCGAGAAGGTAAGAACAGGATAGGGAAGAGGGTTGAAGTGTCCAGCAGTCTCTGGAGATTGGATTGAGAAGCGCCATTTAAGTTTGGTGTGTGTGTGTGTGTGTGTGTGTGTGTGTGTGTGTGTGTGTGTGTGTGTGTGTGTGTGTGTGTGTGTGTGTGTGTGTGTGTGTGTGTGTGTGTCAAGGTTATTATAGGTTTGTGATTTAATATTTGTTTTTATTTCTATTCATTTTTTGATTTTTATTGGAAATTCAGTTTAGTTACAGTTAGTTCAGACTTGATTTGCTCGTTTTTAGTTTCAGTTTGATAAAAACATTTCTATTTTGTTTTTATATTATTTAGTTTCAGTTCTAGTGTTGGGGACAGAATGCGTGGGAGGCTATGAGCCATTATGTGCCTATAGTTTTTTGGGGTTTTGGGATGTCACTTCAAGCCACTAGGGGGCAGTAATACATACAGTTCTGGGCCAGGACCATAGAACTGGATAGACACTACAGGACTCCATACAACTCTGTAGCCAGGATTTAGGTTTAATTATAAAACAATCCTAACGTGACTTGGATTTGAAGGATAAGCACCTAGACTGGTGCAAGAAATATGGTGGAAGGATGTGTAACCTTAATTTATCTAGGCAAGTCAGTTACAAACAAATTCTTATTTACAATGACGGTCTACCCCGGCCAAACCCAGACAACACTAGGCCAATTGTGCGCCACCCTATGGGACTCCCAATCACGTCCGGATGTGATACAGCCTTGATTAGTGACACATCTTGCATTGAGATGCAGTACCTTAGACCGCTGCGCCACTCGGGAGAAATACTCATGTTTAAACCAATCCAGTCCTTTCTTTTAGATGTAAGAAGAATCAAGTACCTTTCCCTTTATCTGACAGAAAGAGAGGAAAAAACTACAAATTAAGTCATGGCAAATTTGACATATTATGTTTATGTAATATTAAACAAGTATCACTGACTAACCCCTTCAAATAAGGTTAATAACAGATGCAACAACAGAAGAAACATAATCAATGCAACACTTATTCACAGATCTATCAGTTCACAGCCAGCCAGCTTGTATGTGTGTGATTGTTTCTGTTCAACCAAACAAGATCTTCTGGTTTATCTTCAATAAGACTCTGTGTTCCAGAGAGGTGGTTGTTGGGGTTCTCAAGCCGGATGACAGTTGTCCACAGACAGAGAATATTTTCTCCACGAACACTTGGGGTGCAAGGGAAGAAACCAGATCCAGCTCCACAGCGCACAGCTTTGGATAAAGAGCCATCCTTGTCTGCCAGAACTGGAGAGGTGACTCTGTAAACATACCCCCCCCTTACCTCCTTCAGGTATTTCCGCAGCTCACACCAGGCACTTAATGCCCTGCCAGGTTGACCCTCCAGCTGGACAGTGACCTCAGACACAATCTTTGATGCGAGGCTATATTTCTGAAGAACTGTGGTCGAGATATTCACTGGATTCATCGTGCTGGCATCTTCGATGACGTGGATGTCAATTAAGGCAGCCCCCAGCTCCACTCTGATTGAGAGGGGTTGGGTTAAATGTGGAAGACACATTTCAGTTGAATGCATTTAATTGACTGACTAGGTATCCCCCTTTTCCTTTTCCTGGGGTCCTGCTGCTCCACAGCTGTACTCTCCGATTTGTTGAAGTACAAATGACTCCGCTTCCCTCATCAGTGGCTCCATCTCTGTTGAGCGTAGTGCCAGAGACGCATTTGGGTCCATATGGCAAGCTGCTGCAGGGGTTGGATCGAAGTTGGCTGCAAAAGGATTCAGTATGCATGCAAAGAGCTCAAACAGTGACTTCAGGAGGACCTGTGCCAACTGTTTTGCAAGAGTAGTTGACTGCAAGTGTGCCTCAAGGTTGAGAAGACACAGCACCACATCAGACAGTTTGAAGTTGGTCATGGGGATTGCGAACGGCTCCAGCAACTTCACACGACGTTCTAGCTTGGCCCAGTCACGCTCCTCACTCGCCCTGGGATTTCTTCCCTGTTAGCTAGTGATACAGTAGCTGGTGATAGTGATGCACATGCTACCTAGTAGGCAAAAACTGGTTGAATCAGCATTGTTTCCACGTCATTTCAACCCCAAAAATCAATCTGATGACGTTGAATTAAGGTGAAAACTGATTGGATTTGCAAAATGGAATTAGCGTAAGGGCATTTCATCTTTTTTCACCAACATTTACTGAAATCCAATGACATGGTGACATTTGTTATTGATTTCACGTTGAAATCACTTTAGTTGACATCTCAACCAAATGTAAATCAAAACTAAACGTCAACAAAAAAAAACATTTGATTTTTGCTCAAACTTCAGAATAAAAAAAAACTTAAACTTAACATAAATAATTGTTATTTTTTTTTAATTTTCTTTTAGTTTGTTTTGCAGTTTGTTTTGCAATTGTTTTCCCAATTTTTGCTTCAGTTTTTGTTTACTACAATAACTTTGGTGTGTGTGTTTGTGTGAGAGCAGAAGAGGTCCAGTTCGAAATGGTTGGGTGTCAGTCTATGGCAGAGGGCAGAGTATGGCAGTAGGTGTGTGTGTATGTGTATCAGAAGAGTCCCAATTTGACTTTTCCTTCTCTACAGCCTTTCAAGATGTCCGTATCCAGCAGCTTCAGCAAGTCAGTTTGGACCTGGAAGTGAAAAAGAGGGCTATATTATTAAGAAACTCCATATTGTCTGTGACAGAAAGCCCATGTACTACCAGAGAATATTTTCAGTGCTGTGTAAAGTGTGACTGTGTTCTTTGCCCAGCAGAGGGAATTATAGTCTCACCTCAGGGATGTCCACCATCATGTGAAGCTTCTGGTCCCTCCAATTCCAGTCCAGAACCAGGAAGTGCAGCGCTGGCAAGGCCAAACTGGGGTTAAACTGGCAAGGCCAAACTGGGGTTAAACTGGCAAGGCCAAACTGGGGTTAAACTGGCAAGGCCAAACTGGGGTTAAACTGGCAAGGCCAAACTGGGGTTAAATCCCTGAGGGGGAGTAAATGAGTGCCCACCTCAGGGTGAAGTGTAGAAGATCCGAACAAAGTATAATGTAAATTAAACCACACTAAGGACAAGCCCTTACCTTTCCCTAGGAGGGCTTTCAGTCTCCCTGGTGTTCCCACCCCAATGTATGTCACCTCAAGCTTCAGCTGCTCCTCTACCTGGGGACAGAGACAGACAGACGTACAGAGGACAGTCACACTTGGCTTTACTCACTCACAGAACAGCTCATCTGTATACACAAACATTCATAGGAATCTATTCTACAATAAAGTATGTTACATTGATGTGCTTTGCAAACAGCTTCAGCACTATAGCCTCTCGCTCAAATGTTGTCAACTGTCTGGTGACGACATAAAAACAAGGGAGCATTATACTGAGCTGAGAAGTACCATAAAGTATACACAATCAAAGGAAATACAAATCAGATGAATAACTTTCAAAGAAGGAGATGTGAGTTGTTGAGCTTGATGAGTCTGAGGGTGGAGTTACAGACAATGAACAAAATTACAGAACTATTCTCTGTGTGCTGCGTCTGGACCTCAGCCCATTTGGGACAAACTGAGCGAAAAGAGAAAGGGAAAACATATACTCTGATACAAGGGACGGATGTCAATAATCGAAAGTGTCTTCCTCTTTTAACTTCCTCCACAGATCAGTCAGATGAAGAAGAGGAGATGAGGAGGGGAAGCCAACACCAGACTATTAAGTTAAACCCAAGTACAGATCTAGGAACATGACAGAAGACTTAAAGCACAAATGGGACAGAAGTTATATTAGTTTAACATTGAGGTTAAAAATGAGTAATGGATTGGTGAGGTATGTAGGTATGTAGGAGGGATAGTTTGGTGAGGTATGTAGGTATGTAAGGAGTGATGGTTTGGTTTGTACTCACTTTCTTTCAGGTAGGAGGAGAGGCTGTGTGTGAGGTCATTACTAGTCAGGAAGCAGGAACCAGAGAAAAAAAGTCACATTACATTATTCAGGGAAAGTGAGTGAGTAAGAGTGGGAGAGAGAGTGGGAGAGAGAGAGAGAGAGAGAGAGAGAGAGAGAGAGAGAGAGAGAGAGAGAGAGAGAGAGAGAGAGAGAGCGAGAGAGAGAGAGAGAGAGAGAGAGAGAGAAAGAGAGAGAGGGAGGGGGAGTGAAAGGGAGAGAAGGTGTAGAGAGGGAGAGATAAAAAAGAAAGAGAGAAAGAAATAGAGAGACTGACAGAAAGTCTGGTAAAAGAAGACAGAGGTCAGGTGTGACAGTTGAAAGGTTAACCTTTACCGAACCTCAACCCCGTATCCGGGATCACCCCCCACCCCCCACACACTGATTAGCATAGCTAGCATAGCTTCACAAGTAGATAGTAGCATCTAAATATCATTAAATCACAAGTCCAAGACACCAGATGAAAGATACAGATCTTGTGAATAAAGCCACCATTTCAGATTTTTAAAATGTTTTACAGGGAAGACAAAATATGTAAATCTATTAGCTAAACACGTTAGCAAAATACACCACTATTCTAACTCCATCAGTTTCTTACTCCTTCAGGTGCTATCACCAATTCGGCTCAACTAAGATATTGATAGCCAATAACCTATAAAAAAAACCATCAGATGACAGTCTGATAACATATTCATGGTATAGGATAGTTTTTGTTAGAAAAAAGTGCATATTTCAGGTAGAAATCACAGTTTACAATTGCACCGACCATCACAAATCGACTAGAATTACTAGATAGAGCAACGTGTATGACCAATTTACTCATCATAAAACATTTCATAAAAATAGACAAAGCATAGCAATGGAAAGACCCAGTTCTTGTGATTTCAGACCATATTTCAGATTTTCTAAGCGTTTTTCAGCGAAAACACAATAAATCGATAAGTTAGCATACTACATGTGCAAACGTTACCAGAGCATCGATTCCAGCCAAAGAGCGCTATAACGTCAACATCGCCAAAAGATATTAATTTTTTCACTAACCTTCTCAGAATTCTTCCGATGACACTCCTGTAACATCATTTTACAACATACATATACAGTTTGTTCGAAAAGGTGCATATTTAGCCATACAAAACCGTGGTTACACAATAAAAATACTAGGAAATCAAGCCTCAATATGTCTGACGTCATCTATCAGAGTGATCTAGTTTAATTGAAAGCTAATCATATACTTGACTAAAAAATACAGGGTTGACAGGAATCGAAAGACAAATTAGTTCTTAATGCAACCGCTGATTTACATTTGTAAAATTATCCTTACTTTTCAATACAGGGTTCGCCAAGTGAAGCTACACCAAACAAAATGGCGAAATATGCGTTTAAAATATTTCGACAGAACAACAATTTATCATATTAAATATTGCTTACTATGAGCTGTTCTTCCATCATATTCTTGGGCAATGTATCCTTTCTATGTTATAAACGTCTTTTGGTCGATAGATGTCCTCTGTCCTTCGAAATATCCACTAACGATCGAACGGGACCCCAAAACGTGTCCAAAGTTTCAGAGTGCACAACAAAGAAATTCCTCAAAATCGCACTAAACGGATATAATTTCCTATAAAACGGTTTAAATTAACTACCTTATGATGTTTCTAAGTCCTATATCGAATTAAATTACAGACGGATACATTTCAAGTTGATAACCGAGCCTGTGAAAATGGCGTCCGGAGGTCCCTTCCTGCGTAAGGGCGAGCGTCGAAAGGGGGGCTACTCTCACTCCTTGGTCTTTTATAACCTCTGAGAGCTACGGAGAAGGCCCATTCCACTTCTCATTGGTTACTGACATCCAGGGGAAGGCGGGTGCAGTTCGTGTCGTTCCATAGGATAGACAGAGACCTTAAAAACTGATCTGAAACCAGAGCTTCGCTCTCAGACCTTTCACTGTCTGTCATGGATTTCGCTGTAGAAAGAGTTCTGGGTCACCCACAGACATCATTCCAACTTTGTATGAAACTAGAAAGTGTTTTCTTTCCAATAGAATTAATAATATGCATATTGTACGAGCAAGAATTGAGTACTAGGCAGTTTAATTTGGAGACGACAAAATGCTAATTCGGAACAGCACCCCCTGTAGTCGCAAGAAGTTTTAAAGGTGACTCACCCTGCAGTTTAAACTATTCCAGCTCGATGATGAAGCGCTCATCTTTGAAGTGCTTTAGAACCAGGTTCTGCAGGTCACCTAGAGAGACCGGTTTGGGTTCCGTCGTGGCCAGGACGCTCGTGATCGTCTTCTTCTGAATACACACAGAGATATAATTCCAACTTCTAACACCAATGTGGTTGAATTAAGGCACATTTTAACGGCAGTTCCTTTTTAGGACAGCGGGTGTCTTTTCAATCCCCTCCATCCTTAGTCTTCCCCATCTCTTTTTCTTGGTCTTTTTCTCGCCCTCATCAACTTTCTTCTCCTGAGCCACAAAACACTCCTGGATTTCTGTGTAGACAAATAAAATCATTGAGAAAGTAGTAGTACAGTCGTACACCAAACGAAATGCAATGAAGTTTAAAACAAACTTTTACATACCAGTGCAGTCTTCTTCTTAGCCGGAACTGGATCCTCTGTTTCCCCCTCTTTCCTTTCTTCTCGTGTGGGGTGGTTTCCCTCTCTTTCCTTTCTTCTCCTGTGGGGTGGTTTCCCTCTCTTTCCTTTCTTCTCCTGTGGGGTGGTTTCCCTCTCTTTCCTTTCTTCTCCTGTGGGGTGGTTTTCCTCTCTTTCCTTTCTTCTCCTGTGGGGTGGTTTCCCTCTCTTTCCTTTCTTCTCCTGTGGGGTGGTTTCCCTCTCTTTCCTTTCTTCTCCTGTGGGGTGGTTTTCCTCTCTTTCCTTTCTTCTCCTGTGGGGTGGTTTCCCTCTCTTTCCTTTCTTCTCCTGTGGGGTGGTTTTCCTCTCTTTCCTTTCTTCTCCTGTGGGGTGGTTTCCCTCTCTTTCCTTTCTTCTCCTGTGGGGTGGTTTCCCTCTCTTTCCTTTCTTCTCCTGTGGGGTGGTTTCCCTCTCTTTCCTTTCTTCTCCTGTGGGGTGGTTTCCCTCTCTTTCCTTTCTTCTCCTGTGGGGTGGTTTTCCTCTCTTTCCTTTCTTCTCCTGTGGGGTGGTTTTCCTCTCTTTCCTTTCTTCTCCTGTGGGGTGGTTTCCCTCTCTTTCCTTTCTTCTCCTGTGGGGTGGTTTCCCTCTCTTTCCTTTCTTCTCCTGTGGGGTGGTTTCCCTCTATTTCCTTTCTTCTCCTTTGGGGTGTTTCTCCTCCTCTTTCTCATGTTCTCTCTCCTTCTCTCCCCCCCAAGGCATCTGAAAAAGCAGAAAAAAACGTGTCTGCTATATTTTGACTTTGCGCAACCTCAACCTCTGCTCACTGGACAGGCATAGTTACCATAACAACAATGTGCATTGTCAACATGGACACTACATTATAGTCACCATGGATATCAATGTTGTAACATACAGCCAAACCAAATGCCTGGCTATCTTTAACAACCCTCTCTCCCCTCTATACCACATCCCCCCATCTCTCACCCCTCACCTCTTATCCCCATGCTGTGAAATCATGTTCAGGCCCCATGGGAACAGAGGACAGAGGAGAATGCTGCTCAGAAATACCTCTGGTTTAATTTAAACAGGCTAATGCCACAGTCCCACCTCTAAGGACCCACTCTTGTACTCTAATATATAACCATAGATATAGACTGTAAAGAACAGACTGACACAGGTCTCTATAACACAGGTTATCATGTCATGGACCCACCCACATGGTGATTGAATTGAACAGCTACTTTGACATATTGACATCCTGTCTGTCATACAGTACAAGTCTGCCTTTTAATGATAATGTTCATTCTATCTATTCCATATATGTGGTTGAACTGCACTTGTCCCAGAGAACATTATCTACCCCTGAGGCTGCCTTGTGTCATGTCCTTATTAAAGCCCATGTATGTTCCATTGCCTGTCTGTCTGTCGGTCCCAGGTGTATAATGATCACAATGTGACCAGGGCTTATTGGGGACCTGGTGGCATGTGGCACGGCTGGGTTTTACGAGATCAACCCGAGCTGTGGTGTTTGCTAGACTGAATGTGTAGGCTGAGGAGTTCATACATTTATAATACGTTTGTAAGACACCATTGCCTGATTCCCTCTTCATGTGACCCTCATAAATACCACCAATAGGACAGCAATAGGTCATTCCCAATTCCCATGGATCCATAGGCCTATGAGGTGAAGGAGTGATAATAACCCTCCCTCTAAAATACAGATGAGTGTCTGTCTGCCCAGACAGTGACAGAGCTTACACATTAGTGTATGTATGCGTAGGCATTCATTTACACTCGACTATATTCGTAATGCATTAATCAATTGGTATAGCCTAACAATAACTGACATTTATTGAGAAAATCTTATAGACTGTGACTTTAAGAGTTGCTGGAAATCACTTGGAGATTTAGATATCACTATGGTTGCCAAGCACTTGTGGAGTAACATCAATGTGGCTACAGAGTATATTTAGAGTAATGAAGGAGTATATTTGGAGTAACACAAGGGTGTCCACTGATCTTTTTAGGCTTAGTACACTCACAGGACACTTTGCAGGATGGTTGGGTCATTCTCTGAGTGGCCGGCATAGCTGACAATCAAATCAAATCAAATCAAATTTTATTTGTCACATACACATGGTTAGCAGATGTTAATGCGAGTGTAGCGAAATGCTTGTGCTTCTAGTTCCGACAATGCAGTAATAACCAACAAGTAATCTAACCTAACAATTCCACAACTACTACCTTATACACACAAGTGTAAAGGGATAAAGAATATGTACATAAAGATATATGAATGAGTGATGGTATAGAACGGCATAGGCAAGATGCAGTAGATGGTATCGAGTACAGTATATACATATGAGATGAGTAATGTAGGGTATGTAAACATAAAGTGGCATAGTTTAAAGTGGCTAGTGATACATGTATTACATAAAGATGGCAAGATGCAGTAGATGATATACAGTACAGTATATACATATACATATGAGATGAGTAATGTAGGGTATGTAAACATTATATTAAGTGGCATTGTTTAAAGTGGCTAGTGATACATTTTTACATAATTTCCATCAATTCCCATTATTAAAGTGGCTGGAGTTGAGTCAGTATGTTGGCAGCGGCCACTAAATGTTAGTGGTGGCTGTTTAACAGTCTGATGGCCTTGAGATAGAAGCTGTTTTTCAGTCTCTCGGTCCCTGCTTTGATGCACCTGTACTGACCTTGCCTTCTGGATGATAGCGGGGTGAACAGGCAGTGGCTCGGGTGGTTGTTGTCCTTGATGATCTTTATGGCCTTCCTGTGACATCGGGTGGTGTAGGTGTCCTGGAGGGCAGGTAGTTTGCCCCCGGTGATGCGTTGTGCAGACCTCACTACCCTCTGGAGAGCCAATGACGTACATTAGCCACTCAATATACCTCAATGACAAACTGCACTCAACACAACGCCAACCAACTGGAGTGTGTGTCTGTGCATGCATGTGTGAGGGTTATCAGCCATCTCCTTTCCCGTTGTTCTCCATCTTGGTCACCCTCTCTGTTCCCATCTCACGATCTCTCTCCATCTATCCCTTTTCTATCTTGATCTGTCCCTCTCTTTTTCCTGCTCTGTCACTTTTCACTCATGACCATTTGTCCATGGGAAAGAGGTTAGGAGGTTAGCGTGTTTAGGCACAGGGGGTTGTAGCAGGAAAGTGTGTGTGTGTGTGTGTGTGTGTGTGTGTGTGTGTGTGTGTGTGTGTGTGTGTGTGTGTGTGTGTGTGTGTGTGTGTGTGTGTGTGTGTGTGTATGTGTATGTGTATGTGTGTGTGTGTGTGTGTGTGTGTGTGTGTGTGTGTGTGTGTGTGTGTGTGTGTCTAGTGTGAGAGAGGGTGCATGTTACATTTAATTAGCACTGACTCATTTCTGCATGGTAGGTCTGATCCAACCACTACTCCCTGGCCCCACCCCTTCACTCTATACTTTACAGTCCTCTGTCAGGGCAATCGCTCCCTCTCTCCATCCGTCCATCCTCCACTCTAAGCCCCACTCCATCCCTTCCTTAAGGATCAAACCACACACTCTCTCTCACACACACATCCCCTTCTCTTTCCTTCTATCTGGACCACTTGGAGAAAATGTAAGGACACAAAAGTGGGGGAAACAGGGAAGAGAGAGAAAAGCGTATCAAAGAATAGACAAACAGGGGACAAGAGGAGAGCATAAGAAGAAGAAAAAAGAATAGGGGAGCCCTTTATTGGATGACAGATAAGGGGAAGGAGTACCAGACGGAGCAGCACAGCCGGACAGAATCACTTGTCTGCTCCATCAGTCCTGCAGGTACATTTGTCTGCCTGCCTGCCTGCCTGCCTGTCTGTCTGTTAACTGGTCTGGCTGTGTGAACATTGGCTTTGTAAACTGGGAGGTGCTCTCATAGAAATAAGAATTAATTCTAGTTCTGTGGTTGCTCTGGACTGGTTTGGATGAGCCAGTTTTAGCTGCTGTTCTATTCTAAATTCTAAGATTGAGTTTCTCTGCTTCTTACGTTTGACTCACTTCATACTCCATCTACACTGTAGATGCATGAGGATCTGAGTGTGTGACTCACTGTGTGAGACTGAAACAACGCCCTCTCTTCTGTACAGTCTGGTGCTGGGAAACAGTGACCGACTCACCAAACATCAGTTCCTGGTTGACTACATCAATCGCTCAGTAATATGTAATATAATGATGAGCCAAGCACTGTATGACTAATGCCGAGCAATGGATGACCACAAATACTCTAGAGTATTTTGCTCCTGAGTGGCACAGCGGTCTAAGGCAGTGCATCTCAGTGGTAGAGGCATCACTACAGACACTGGTTTGATTCCAGGCTGTATCACAACCGGCCGTGATTGGGAGTCCCGTAGGGAGGCGCACAATAGGCTCAGCGTTGTCCGGGTTTGGTCAGGTTAGACCGTCATTGTAAATAAGAATTTGTTCTTAACTGACTTGCCTAGTTAAATAAAATGAAAAAATACCACTGACAACCTGTCAAGCTGTGTGTGTGTGTGTGTGTGTGTGTGTGTGTGTGTGTGTGTGTGTGTGTGTGTGTGTGTGTGTGTGTGTGTGTGTGTGTGTGTGTGTGTTTGTGTGTTTGTGTGTGTGTGTGTGTGTGTGTGTGTGTGTGTGTGTGTGTGTGTATATGGTACGTGCCAGGTGTGTGTGTGTAGTATGGGCACAGGGTTACTGAGGGCATCGGGTACAAGGGATATGGTTTCCCCCCATGGAACAGCAGATGGATCACATTTCCCTGGAGGTGACTCTAGGAAAGGATCTCTATTAATATAACGTTCTAATGCTAGAACAATAACACACTATGCTAATGCTAGCATGAAACCCCCTCAGAGCAGCTGGACCGCTGGGAGGAAAGGCTAATGCTAATCACATTTACAGCCACTAGCAAGAATGCTATCAATTATCAAATACATGCAGTACCCTACATACACAACTACTGTAGCCTAGAAAGTAAGGAAAGATGCTAAACACATTCACATGTAGGCCTACATAACAGCACAAAAAAAGCGAACGTGTTTTGGTGTTTGAAAGTGTGCTAGTTTATGTGTCGGAACACTGCTAGGCTAGGCTGTGTTATGTACTGTATTGTTATGTACTGACCTGTCCTGTTCTTGTCAAAATACTTGCACATTAATCCCTGATTTATACATGTGTGACGTGTGAAAAGTAAAAATACCCCCCATGACGCATCACACAGAGGTCGCTCCTAAAAGTCACTGCCATTTTGGGTCTGTCCGGCTACACACACACCGTATATACCGCACGCACACTACACACACTACATCTGGGCCAGTCCTGCTACACACATCACGAGTACGCCACACACACACCACATCTGGGCCAGCCAGTCCTACCAAACACACACACACTCCTGGTCTTGCTCCATCTGAGCAGGCCCACAGCCCGAAAAGGTGAAAGGTCAGAGGGGGGTGAAATTTGCCACAAGACGCATTATTTTTCTGACCCCTAACCCCTGATCCTCCCAGGTCAGTCCAGATAGTTAGAAACTGCTCTGGACACAGATAAGGCTTATGGGTGAATGAGTTCACAGGAGACAGACACAGGGATCAATGGAAGTGAATGGCCTTAGAGTGGGCCAATACTAAAATAAATTGAGGTGACTGACTGGTTTTAATTGAGATCAATGGAGATGACTGGTTTTAATGGGAATCAAGAGGTGATTGGTTTTGGAGATCAATTGACTGGTTTCCGGATAGAGCTGATTCTGCCTCAGACAGGCACCATGCTTTCACTGACACACACCCACTGAAATTGTCTCTGTAGTACAAAATACCCCTGTTGCTGTTGTAAATTTACGATAAAATCATGGAATTGTTTTGAGTACCGTATAAAAACCAGACTCTTTTCAAAATACACACACACACACACACACACACACACACACACACACACACACACACACACACACACACACACACACACACACACACACACACACACACACACACACACACACACACACACACACACACACACACACACACACTCTTGGTGATTATCACTGCAGGGCAGATAGCTCTAAGTGCCCTGTGTAAAGCTATTTATCACTAACGGGGCTAACTCTATTAGTCTGATTAAAGATACCACTCAGCCCTGCAGGATAGCATCAACCCGTGTGTGTGTGTTTGTTTGTTTGTGCTTGTGTGCTGCTTCAACACAATTAATCTCACTTTTGATCACTCAAGACCGTATCCTCACTTACGGAATCCTTACTTGAGAAATATAGTGTATGCATAAGTTCAACATCCATTGGTAGTGGATGAGGTGAGTTACCCCCTAATTAGGGATGGGCATTTGAAATGACTTCACTATTCAAATAATATCATGCATTTTTGGGGATATGTGGATAGTCGAAATACACTTTATATTTTTTTTTACTTCAATGGGGACTTGCTCGTGTGACTCAGGAAAGGCGCTCTACTTGTTGTTTCAGCACAGTCAGGTGGAGGAGGGACACGAGAGGAGCAGGGACCGGTGTGTTTGATACGGAGGGAGTGGACTCGTGCAAGTTGGAGTGTCATCTTCAATGCTTGGACATGCCTACCTGGACATATTTCCGCGACTTTTCCCGTAACGGTTTAAACCGGCCTGGCAAAAAAAGTAGATCTCATACATTGTAACATATTCAAGAGTACAAAAACAACATTTCACGACTCAATTTAGTGATATAAAGATGGCCTCAACTGTACATGTGACATAATGTACAGTTTAAGCTCTTAAATTATTAACTTGCGACGACTGGCTCCTGCCAGCTCTTCACTTGTCACCTGGAAAATCTCTCTCCATTTAGGTCATTGAGGCTAGCATTTGTTGAGCTAGTTGCCATGACACCCATACCTACAAAAGCCAACAAGGATCAAATTAAGAACTCATTTTTTCCTGCTGGTAGACAGAGATCCTTAGCGGAATGAGAAAATGCGTTTCTCAGCTGGCAGATTTGGAATCATATGCAGATTGCAATGCGATTCAAGATCAGATCAAATCAAATTGTATTGGTCACATACACATGGTTAGCAGATGTTAATGCGAGTGTAGCGAAATGCTTGTACTTCTAGTTCCGACACTGCAGCAATATCTAACAGGTAATCTAACAGAGCGGCATAGACGGTATAAAATGCAGTATATACATATGAGATGATGTCACGGTTGTTGAATGAACTGGACCAAGGTGCAGCGTGGTGAGCGGACATTTTCGTTGCGGGCCCCGGACTGGGCACCGTCGCTGGGGGCCCCGGACTGGGCACCCTCGTTGCAGGCCCCGGACTGGGCACTGTCGCTGCGGGCCCCGGACTGGGCACCGTCGCTGGGGGCTCCGGACTGGAGACCGTCGCTGGGGGCTCCGGACTGCGTGCCATGACTCCTCACTGGAGGCTTCGTGCAATGGATCATCACTGGAGGCTTCTTGCCATGGATCATCACTGGAGGCTTCGTGCCATGGATCATCACTGGAGGCTTCTTGCCATGGATCATCACTGGAGGCTTCGTGCCATGGATCATCACTGGAGGCTTCGTGCCATGGATCATCACTGGAGGCTTCTTGCCATGGATCATCACTGGAGGCTTCTTGCCATGGATCATCGCTGGAGGCTTCGTGACATGGATCATCGCTGGAGGCTTCGTGGCATGGATCATCACTGGAGGCTTCTTGCAATGGATCATTACTGGAGGCATCTTGCAATGGATCATCACTGGAGGCTTCGTGCCATGGATCATCACTGGAGGTTTCTTGCCATAGATCATCACTGGAGGGAGGAGACGTATGAGCAGTCTGGTACGTAGAGCTGCCACGGGGCTGGGGAGACATACAGGAGGATTAGTTCTGGACGCAGGCACAGGACTCACCAGGCTGGAGAGACATACAGGAGGCCCTGTCCTTGGCAGAGGCACCGGATAAACTGGGCCGTGGAGGCGCACTGGAGGTCTCGAGCTTGGAGCCTGCACAACCCGTCCTGGCTGGGTGGTTATCTTCACCCTGCAAATGCGGGGCGCTGGCACAGGACGCACAGGGCTGTGCAGACGTACCGGAGACACAGTGCGCAGAGCCGGCGCAGGATATACTGGGCCGAGGAGACGCACTGGAGGTCTGGAGTGCAGGACTGGCACAACCCGTCCTGGCTGGATGCTCACCCTAGCCCGGCAGATGCGGGGAGCTGGAATGTAGCACACCGGGCTAAGAACGCGTACTGGAGACACCGTGCGCTCCACCGCATAACACGGTGCCTGATCAGTACAACGCTCGCCACAGTAAGCACGGGGAGTTGGCTCAGGTCTCCAACCTGACTCAGCCAAACTCCCCGTGTGCGAGGGAACACATCCCAAACATTCCAGCTCCCCCCCAAACATTTTTGGGGGGGAGCTGGAATGTTTGGGGGGGCTGCCTCTCAGGCTTCCTTGCCAGCCGTGTTCCCTCGTAACGCTGCTGCTCTGATTTCGCTGCCTCCAGTTCCTCCTGTGGACGGCGATACTCCCCAGCCTGCCTCCAGGGTCCCTTACCGTCCAGGATTTCCTCCCAAGTCCATGAATCCTGAACATGCTGCTCCTCCTTACCACACTGCTTGGTCCGTTGGTGGTGGGAAGTTCTGTCACGGTTGTTGAATGAACTGGACCAAGGTGCAGCGTGGTGCTCCCCAGCCTGCCTCCAGGGTCCCTTACCGTCCAGGATTTCCTCCCAAGTCCATGAATCCTGAACACGCTGCTCCTCCTTACCACGCTGCTTGGTCCGTTGGTGGTGGGAAGTTCTGTCATGGTTGTTGAATGAACTGGATCAAGGTGCAGCGTGGTGAGCGTACATTTTCTTTACAAAACAAACCGTAAAGCTAAAGGCTATGTGCCATAAACAAAGTTAACTTCCCACAAAGACAGGTGGGAAAAAGGGGTACCTAAGTATGGTTCTCAATCAGAGACAACGACAGACAGCTGTCCCTGATTGAGAACCCTACCCGGCCAAAACATAGAAATACAAATAATAGAACATAGAATACCCACCCCAACTCACACCCTGACCAAACCAAAATAGAGACATAAAAAGGATCTCTAAGGTCAGGGTGTGACAGATGAGTAATGTAAACATTATTAAAGTGGCATTATTAAAGTGACTACTATTCCATTTATTAAAGTGGACAATGGCTTGAAGTCTGTATGTAGGCAGCAACCTCTCTGTGTTAATGATGGCTGTTTAACAGTCTGATGGCCTTGAGATACAGTGGTTTGCGAAAGTATTCATCCCCCTGGGCATTTTTACTATTTTGTTGCCTTACAACCTGGAATTAAAATATATTTTTTGGGGGGTTGTTTAATTTGATTTACACAACATGCCTACCAGTTTGAAGATGCAAAATATTTTTATTGTGAAACAAACAAGAAATAAGACAAAAAACAGAAAACTTGAGCATGCATATCTATTCACCCCCCCCAAAGTCAATACTTTGTAGAGTCACCTTTTGCAGAAATTACAGCTGAAAGTCTCTTGGGGTATGTCTCTATAAGCTTGGCACAGCTAGCCACTGGGATTTTTGCCCATTCTTCAAGGCAAAACTGCTCCAGATCCTTCAAGTTGGATGGGTTCCGCTGGTGTACAGCAATCTTTAAGTCATACCACAGATTCTCAATTGGATTGAGTTCTGGGCTTTGACTAGGCCATTCCAAGACATTTCAATGTTTCCCCTTGAACCACTTGAGTGTTGCTTTAGCAGTATGCTTAGGGTCATTGTCCTGCTGGAAGGTGAACCTCCGTCCCAGTCTCAAATCTCTGGAAGACTGAAACAGGTTTCCCTCAAGAATTTCCCTGTATTTAGCGCCATCCATCATTCCTTCAATTCTGACCAGTTTCCCAGTCAGTGCAGATGAAAAACGGTATTCTCGGGGGGATGATAGGTGTTGGGATTGTGCCAGACATAGCGTTTTCCTTGATAGCCAAAAAGCTCAATTTTAGTCTCATCTGACCAGAGGACCTTCTTCCATATGTTTGGGGAGTCTCCCACATGCCTTTTGGCAAACACCAAACGTGTTTGCTTAATTTTTTCTTTAAGCAATGGCTTTTATCTGGCCACTTTTCCGTAAAACCCAGCTCTGTGGAGTGTACGGCTTAAAGTGCTCCTATGGACAGATACTCCAATCTCCGCTGTGGAGCTTTGCAGCTCCTTCAGGGTTATCTTTGGTCTCTTTGTTGCCTCTCTGATTAATGCCCCACTCGCCTGGTTTGTGAGTTTTGGTGGGCGGCCCTCAATTAGCAGGTTTGTTGTGGTGCCATATTCTTTCAATTTTTAAATTATGGATTTAATGATGCTCCGTGGGATGTTCAAAGTTTTGGATATTTTTTATAACCCAACCCTGATCTGTACTTCTCCACAACTTTGTCCCTGACCTGTTTGGAGAGCTCCTTGGTCTTCATGGTGCCCCTTGCTTAGTGGTGTTGCAGACTCTGGGGCTTTTCAGAACAGATGTATATATACTGCGATCATGTGACAGATCATGTGACACTTAGATTGCACACAGGTCGACTTCATTTAACTAATTATGTGACTTCTGAAGATAATTGGTTGCACCAGATCTTATTTAGGGGCTTCATAGCAAAGTGTTGAATACATATGCATGCACCATTTTTCTGTTTTTAATTTGTTTGAATTTTTGGTAAGTAGTTATTTTTTTCAGGGTAAAATGTGTCTTCACCAATTTAAACTATTTGTGTATGTCCATTACATGAAATCCAAATAATAATCCAGTTAAATTGCAGTTTGTAATACAACAAAATTGGAAAAAAAGCCAAGGGGGATGAATACTTTTGCAATGCACTGTAGAAGCTGTTTTTCAGTCTTTCGGTCCCAACTTTGATGCACCTGTACTGACCTCACCTTCTGGATGGTAGCGGGGTGAACAGGCAGTGGCTCGGGTGGTTGTTGTACTTGATGATCTTTTTGGCCTTCCTGTGACTTCGTGTGCTGTAGATGTCCTGGAGGGCAGGTAGTTTGCCACCTGTGATGCGTTGTGCAGACCGCACCATCCTCTGGAGAGCCTTGCGGTTATTGGCGGTGCAGTTGCCGTTCCAGGCGGCAGACCGACAGGATGCTCTCAATTGCGCATTGTAAAAGTTTGTGAGGGTTTTAGGAAACAGATCAATAAATGGATTCAAGATCAATAAATGTTGTTAACACATTACTTTGATTGATGTATTACAAATGATTTCCATATGATTTGATTGATTCACCATTCATGGTGCAGTAGACACATTTTTCCCTGAAAAAAGTCCAGTAGATGGCAATATTCATCTGACAGCAGCAGGTCAGTGCAATTCGCCATTGTAACCAGGAAAATGTTTTATTAATAAAACAGAAAGAAAACTAGAGACCGCTGCAATTAGAATAAGCGTCTGAGGTTAGATAACCATTTGCGTTTGTGTCCAGCTGTCGACCACGTGTCAAATATGTTAATACAATAAGAAAATATCACAACAGAAAAAATTGTCACTTGGTGCAGTGTTATAGAACACCTGCAGCTAAACAATCAGCTAGCTAGGCAGTGGGCAGTAAATCAAGTTTTTTTTTGTTTGTTGCCACATTCATGTACTTTGATTTCACGTAAATAGTGTCCGTTTCACAAGACACTTGTTACTGCGATAGGTTACCTATCATCTCGTCTGGTAGTGTCTGTCTTAACGGCATCAAATCGATATATAAAGAAGCTCGTTAGCTACACTAGCCAGCTAAGTTAGCTAGCTAGCAAGGCTAATTGAGGCTATTTTTCTGTGCCCCCGCATCCTTGTCTACAACAACTCCATTCATAATAAACAACACCTGTTGGTTGATACTTGTAGCCTACTCTTTCTCATTTAGTCATTTTAATTCCATTATTGTAATTACATTTTGCATTGATTAGAACCGGTGTGTTTTTTACATGCGGCACACTCATAAAAACTGTTGTTTTACTCAAATGTACAGTGTAAGTCATGGTCTATCCCTGCATGTAGCAATGTCACAGACAAAGCCGTTCCCATCGAATAACCGTGCCCATCCATACCCCTAATACAATATAAATCAACCTAAGCACCCGTAGAAGAGGTGTATAAGGGTCTTCCTATAAATAAAGGGGCCAATGTGTGACATCAGGGTCAACATTTCTAAATGGTTTGATGTACATTTAAATATGATTTTCTTGCAGCTTCATGTGAAGTTACAGGAATAAAAGTCTAGGTAAGCACAATGAGACCATATCTCCACCTAGCAACAACAAAACATCTACATTTCATTCAAAATGTCACAAGAAATATGGACACCACACGTTTCTTTGTCATACCTAGTTGCCAGGTATTTTTGTGCTTTAGTCAATTTATAGCCATGCCAAACAATTCTGAAGAATAAAAAAGATAAACAACAGCAGTTCTATATTGTTTTATAGTTGATATAATAATATATCACAATGGGTTCTTTCAAAAAAATCCTTGACAATAATAATAACCAATAATGAAATCAATATAATCAGTAAACTCTTCAAGCATTGTGTGTGTGAGTCTGAAAACTAGCTCTCAAATTCTTGCTTCCTCTGTCCTTGTTTCCTCCACTCCTTGCATCTCCTTGAAAGTGCATTGTAGCCTGAGGGAAGGAACCTTCACTCCTCCCCCCCAATGTGCTTTGAGAGGGAGGGGAGGAATGTGGGAAACAAGGGCATAATCTCAATTGCATTTCCTTGATTCCTCACGTCCTCCCCCCTCGCCTCCTTCTCAAAGCCTATCGGATAAGAAGGTGAGAGGGGAAGGAGACGAGAGGATGCGACGAATCAAGGAAATGCTATTGAGATTCTCTCAAGGACAGAGGAAGCAAGTATTTGTCTAGAGCTCACCCCCTTACCCAGAAGAACAGTCATTGGTCTATTATAATCAGGTCACATTGTGTGACGTCATGATGTGGGCCAAAAGTTCCATCACATCTGAACAGGCTGAAACAAAACACTTAGCAGATTTAACTTCTTTAGGAAAACAGCCCTAATGTTGGAAACAAACATCATTATGTTGTCATCCAGAGACACATTTAGATATAGCACACAATATTTTACATACAGCAGGTTTTTAAAGGACCAAAGAGTTTGGTCTGCTTTGTGTTTACATTTTTGCCATGGAAAAAACATTGCGATACATATATCATCCCGGCCCTATCTCATAGTGTGTGTGTGGAAATATAATAAAAAAAACAGGAAATCAAGTTTTTAACTGCACTGACCCTTTAACATTTTTAGACAGTGCCAGACTGACTAATTGACTGTGCTACCATAATACCCATGGCCTGTCCAGAAACAACCCCTAGCCCCTACTGCCCAGAGTCTAGACACTTGTAGAGATCTGTGAGGGATTGATGGGTGGTGACATGGTGAGAGCTCCACCTTCCCCACCAAAAGGCTTGGTGGAAGTTTGGTGGTATTGTTTACACCTGTCCAATCCTCTCAGACCTCCACACGTGTCTAGGGGTAGGGGCTATGGGCTAGGGGTTGCTTCTGGACAGGACCCCACAACCCTCGAGGCGTTGGTTGGATGTTTCATTCCATTTCTATACACACATGAATTTGCACAGGTGTAAACTGGACACACCCACAGCACCTCATCAGGCTGATCAGACAGGTCTGAGTTGCTGGAGACCTGCCTAATAGTGAAAGGATATATTTACATGTCTACTATTCACACCCTTGCTTTATTCCAGCTAGTTAGATGTGCAACCACTGACTAACTATAGCTAGGGCTATAGGTGTTAAGGTGTTGTTTTTGGTTTTATATGCAAAAATGAAAAACAACCCACTTTTTATTTTTCTATTTCTATTCAAAAACGAACAAGCCATTTTCAGGTTTCTGGTTGGTCCATTTTAACTCTGAAAACAAACAGTCAAAACATACACAGACTGTAATCTTACCTCAGGAATCTTGACATAATGTTGTCCACAACATAGGCTAATTATCTTGACTGCTGTGACAACATAGACACCAAAATGTTTTGTCAATTGTCCAGATCAACATGAATTCCCTTACTTTGGCTGTTGTTCTGTCACGTGCAGTATCACACCAGCTCTTCATCAATTGACTGTCATTCAAAAAGTAATTTTCTGAATCAGCTGATGTTGTGTGATAATTTCCCCACTTAACTAAACAGTTAAACATCAAATGCATATCAAACAACTATAATGCATCATTGTTGAAGAACTCTGTTAATGACAGCATACATTTTGTTTGATTCGTCTTGTTAAAGTTACTCTTTCAGTTAGAAGCATTCGATTTTGCAATCCATACATTATTTTGGATATGTGTGCCCATGAAAACTGTTTTCACACCGTAACATAGGGAGATACAAAATGTTATGATGTTACAGTACACTTCCGAGGTCTCCATTCAAAAAAGAGTCCGACAGCAATATCCAATATTCACTATTCAGTATCCAATATCCAATATCCAATATCCATATCATCAACACAATCCCGTCTTCCACTCTCCTGGCTTACTTGGATACTAGCAGGGGCACAACTTTCACTGGGGACAGGGGGGACATGCCCCCCCCCCCCCCCCCCCACACACATTCTGAAATAGCATTTTTGTCCCCCCCAGTTGTATCATTGGAATGTGATACAAAACGAGGCAACAGTGTGCTTTAGGACCATTCGAACGCCTCTGAGCAGTCTGGTAGTCTGTTTGGAGTGTTTATCCGATGGATAAACACTGGATTAAAAAACAAAAAGTCCCTCCCCCCCACTTCTAAAACCAATGTTGCACCCCTGGATACTAGTATGTCAGTAGCTTAGTACAGGGATAGTTATGAAGGCTAAAACTGACCAATATGATATCCCCTCAGGCCCATTTTGACCAGACTGTGTTTCTCATCTTTTCTTTCATTATGGTTGATGTTCATTTTGACCTCTTGGGTCAGCAAAATAACATGTTTCTGTGTTTCAGAAATTCTAGCTGACTTTTTAATCAACTTGAAGTGGTAAAAAAATCTATACTTCATCCCAGGTCAAGTAGCAACCGCCTATTTTGCAGTCCAAGGATATATTGGTGATGTTGAGGCCTGCAGTTTCTTCCTCCTAAAGCCACTATTGAAGATGTGTTATTGTTAAATCAATAGTAAATTTAGCCTCCTACAAGCACAAAGTTAACGACCATTTTAGTGTCTGAGTCGGTGGGAGAAGTCAGATTGATGAAACGTGTCTGGGGAGATGTTCTGCTCATAGAATGAGGTCGAGGAACATTTCCTTCCCCCTTTCCGAAGAAAGGGGTAACACATTTGTTGATTGTTTTCCTTTGGTTTAAAGGTAGTAATACATTTTATGGGGGGTTAGGAAATGAAGCAGTTTCAGGAAAGGGCAGGGAACACAGGTTGCAAACTGTGACATGGATCAACCACTAGCCTATGGTCTATTTAGATCTGTGGTGATAAAGTTATCTAGTCACTGGTGTCACCGCGGCAGAATATTTGGCTAAATACTGCCCCCTATTGGATTGACCAGCACATTTCAGCTTTCACATGCTAAGCAGAGAGGTGGTAATGAACAACCAAACCTTTTTATTCAAGCAAGTGTCAAAACACTTCAATGTATTATACTGAATAAGACTCTTGTGAGTTTAGAGTATTGACATTTATTTTGGCAGCAGAGTGAGCACAATTCAGGGCCACTAAGCCAGCACATATAATTCTAAAGTGCTTTTAAATTTGACCCTTTCTCTCCAGTGTGGTAGTGTGTGTGTGCTTGCTCCGGGGAGCGATTCGCTAATGTCTACATTTCCTGATCCAAAGCCACAAGCATGTCACACAAGACCACAGTGCACTCTGGGGGTTTACAGTATTATAGTACAGAAAGTTTTCTATTAGGCACGGAGAGAAACAGTCTGCATATAAACACAGCAAAAACTTACTGGCCAGTCTAGTTCCTCAAGTACATAACCTCATAACCCAGACAGAGATGGAGAAATTAAAACTGAATTTACAGATAAAATATTCCAGCTATTTGACAATTACAACTATCATTATCAATAATTACAATTTTTATAGTATTTTTCTTTTTTTAAAGGGATGAAGATAAAAGGCATGAAGCTGACGTCCCATTAAAGGCTTTATATCCATCAACCCTGGGTGACTGTACTGTACTTGACACAATGTTCTCTAAACAAAGACAGAGGTTAACATCCACTGGGACAAGAACATCACATTCTCTCCTCACCCCTTCCTGTGCACGTGAGTGTGTGTGTTGTGTAACTGCCAATATGTCTTACTTGAATAAAAATAATGTGTGTGTGTGTGTGTGTATGTGTGTGTGGACTGTCATTTCCCAGCTGGTTCTCTTCCCCTCTCTCGTGGTAACATCCAGAATAAGAAGCTTTGGGTTTTTCACAATGCAGGGGTACAGAGTCATAAAACCATTGAGCTGTGATGTCAGAACGGTTGCATGTGAGATCCATGTGTCTATGAGGGCCAAAGCACATCTTTAAACCTTCCCTCTCTCCTCCTGACAGGTAGTGTGTGTCTGATGTTTAGGATCACTCCATCCTCTCTCTATCAATCATCTCTGTAGCACTCTGAAGCAATGCCAGAAGAATGTAGGATCTGATGGCTGTGGATGGACGGCAAACACAGGTGTGTGTGTGCGTGCGTGAATGTGATATGCGTAAACTGCAAACTTCTCTCTACCTTGCAAGCATACTGTATCCATCTCACAGAAATACGCATCAGTCTCACATGTGAGTGTGCAAACACACAGGCAAAAAGACACACCAGTGGAATTTCAAATGCTTCCCCTATCCAGAGATTGACCTTCCGTCAAGAGAATTTAGTACAATCTTAATTTTGCAGGAGAGGACTCACACACCATCTTATATCCTCACTCCACATTTCATTACATCAGACTGACATCCAAATGGACTCTGCTTTGCTTTCCACACTTGAGTCCATGTTACGCTGTTGTGATTGACAGGCATACTCTACTTGGAAAAAGAGAGGTCTGCAGTCGGAAAGAGTGATTATAAGTATGTTTAAAGCCAAGAGACTGCATCCAGCCAAGAAAATAACCAGTTAAACGATTGGGAATCGTAAAGAGATATATTACCCTCTGACAGGGCAGTTTAGCCAAAATAATAACAATAAATAAGGGACATTTCATATGCATCAGTTATATTAGTATGGGAGAATGAAGCACTAGCCATGCATGTGTGAAACTCCAGAGTCCAGAAGTGGGAACTCTCCAAAGACAAGAAACAGAGAGAGACAAACTACACATATAACTGTTTCATAAGCGGTAAAAAGCCTTTAGAATCTCTAACCATTGTATCAAATTATCAATATTACAGTATTAGACTAGTAAAACCTACAAAGCAAACCTCTTGTGCAAGGTGACTCATCACAATGGCAGCCAGCTTGTTAAGTCCTATGAATTGTGTTTTTCTCTCGTACAGTTTCAAAGGTAGGAGAAGGTTCACAACGTTCACCAACAACATTTCCTGGAATGTGTCCCAATAGCTCCATTTCCTAATAACTTTTCCTTCATGCACACTAGTTTGAAAGAATTGGAGAAGTGATAGCAATATGGTGGAGAAGAGTAGACCTTTCTGGTACTTTCACCTATTGGTGGCCATGAAGGGAGGGTGACAAGGATAACCAACCTAAATATTGAACTCTTTCTGACAGTAGTTCAAACAAATGCCCCAGAAGATCGAAGGGAAGTGGAAAGTAGAAAAGGGGATATTGAAATTGGTCATGTCATTAAATACAAACAGCCGTCACAGGTGCAAACTCAATGTTCGGTGTTACATGTTTTTTTTTACTTCATTGCGCATTACTTTTTCCTCTGGTGCCATACCATGAACAGGATACAATAAAACGTCATATCTGTGAAAACTGACTCACCCCCAAGATTCCATAAAACCCTGCTTCTCTGAGGGCCGCTGAATCCTAACTTGATGTCAGCTAACTTGAGTGAATGTGCATAGAGTATTAGAGATTCAACCTAAGACTACCCGTGATCAGAATAATAAACCACATTAATAGGCATAAACAGCTCCCCTACATATCAGCATATGACTTCATAAGGGTCACGAGGGTTCAGCTAATTCCTTTTGCTTTGTTTTCCCATCAGAGCTGACTCAGTAGTCCACAGCGTATAAAGCAGCACTGAGATTTGCTTTGAGCCTTTGATCTCTGTGGTAATGGTTCGCTGTCTGAAACGTAACTCGGACTCATGTCACTAATATAAGTGTTTGACAATCAGCAGAAAACCTAATTAAGATATGTTCTTGGCCTCCGATTTAACAAGTCCTGATGTAAAATATATTTTCCTAGACTTATGACATAGAAACTAGGCCTAAATAATTATACACCGACTTATTTGAAGTTAATATCCTTCATGATTCAAATAATTTCATATGAACAAATCATACAGTATGAAAGTTTGCTAATCTGCATGACTGCAGCAAGTGTATACTAAATAAGCAATAATTATTGTAAAGTTGGGAGGGCCATGTTTTTCCCTTTGTTGTGTTGCTTCTGAAAATTCGAGATCCTGGAACAAAGGCTGTTGTTGGGTTCTGGAACTTCTGCTCTTGGAACCGAAGGTGTTTTTGTGTCCTAGAACTTCTGTTCTTGTAACCAAAGGTGTTGTTTTGTTCTAGAACTGTATCTGGAACCAAGTGTGCTGCTCCAAACAGATGCACTGCTGCAGGTGTTCCCAAAATGTGGGCCCCCCCCTTGCATCATCAGTTCTTCTTGTTATGTTAGTCATTGCATACCTTAGAGAGCTATTTATAACTTGTAAGAAATATCCAGATCAACGAGCCCATGTTAGCTAACATTCTTTTCATTTGGTTTTTTAGCACATAGTTTTGTTGTAATTTTTGTGTCACTCAAATGTCACATGAATACACATTAAACATGGCAAAATGCATAACATTGCAAGAAAATGTGCTTGAACATTTAAAAATGTTCTTTGCACCCCACAACAAAATGTGTAGAATTGCAGGAAATAAACTTTTAACCTGCTCAATTCTCTCCACCAGCAAGAGAGGTGTGAACAGTTTGTGTCATGAACAGTACTTGTGCCCATAGACATAGGGTGGGATGGGGTGGGGGGTGGGGGGAGCGGGATGTTCTCCAATGCTGGAAGGGGGGCCCAAGTTAACATTTTTGGGAACCCCTGCTCTACTGGACAACCGTTCCAATATGTCTGGCACATTTACTAGCTCTCCATAGAAGCAGAAAGAGAGAGAGAAAAAAGTAATGAACTCTCCTGCTGAGAAAGAGGTAACTGAGCCATTTTCTAACAGAGGAGAGGTGAAGAGAATGGGTGGTGATGATAGTTTTTTTCCATTTAGTGAGGAGTTGATCAGAAAACTGCCAGAGGGAACCTGGGTGATGCTCATGAAACCAGTTTTACCATGGCAGTAGCAAATTGAGTTAGAAAACCATGATGTATATTCAACAGGCCATCAGGACATCAGACTGCTAAACAGCAATCACTAACCGAGAGAGGCTGCTGCCTACATTGAAACCCAATTACTGCCACTTAAATAAATGGATCACTGGTCACGTTATACAATGCACTCTAAATAATGCCACTTTAATAATGTTTACATATCTTACATTACTCATATCACATGCATATCACATGTATACCGCCTATGCCGCTTGGCCATCGCATACATAGTTTATGGCACAGTGTCTTATTTTAAATCAATTCTACATTTCCATCTGAATTTTAAAAATGTTCTCCTTAAATTCTCATTACCGAAATGCGTCCGGATTAAATTGTCAGATAATTTTAGAACATTTTACTTTAGAAAAACCTAACTTATTTGAATAAAACACAAAATATGTTGCTATAGTTTGTCTATAAATAATACAAATGGTATGCTAGTTGAAGTTTTTCAAGTCACCCATGATGCATCATCTGGAAGAATATTACTTAGTTCCTTTAATTTCTTCACTTATATGCCTTCAGAATGAGTAACTTATTCTGAAACATCCTCTTTACTACACTTGACCTTCTCATTACCAAAATGACGAAAAAGCTAGAATTGGGAAAGACTTAGAGAACCGTTATTTTACCAACATTGAGGCATGAATGGGCTTTAGTGATTTGCTGGCTGACACATTATGGCTGTCATCTATTACTTGCAGATTGAGCTAAGGCCTCATTAATGAAACACACATTTCTCATTATTTTTAAGTCCGTTTTGGTAATGAGAAGCTTAATTTTGGCAATAATACTAAGCTAATACTAATGTATAGTCAATGGGTGTGCTGTGCTGGTATCTTTAAATATTTACTAGCACTGCTTACACCTATTGTATAGATTTAGTAAAACATCAGTTATTTTATAAATTAGGGATTGTCAAGAAATATGGGTGTATAAAACCCATTTAATTTACTTAAAGCCACAATCTGGAGTTTGTGTTTCAACAAGCAGCAACCACTGCACCTAAAGGAGGATATCCCCCATTTTTTAAATGTGTACCTGTTTTAGAATATAATAATGTTGTCGTTTGATATCCCGAGAAAGTTTTTGGTCCATATCCCACATATTTAGATATTCTATAGGAATATCATGTTATGCCATTTGCCCATAGGATCCCATTCAATTTAGAAACCATCTAAAATACCTTAGAACCACACATATCCATGTCCTAACACAAAAAAAATGTAATACATAATTACAGTACTTATACTTATGCTAAAATAGTATTTTACTATTTTAATAAATTGCATTAAGATCAAATAAAGAAACGTTATCAACACTTGAAACGTGAATTGTCATAACACCATAAGCATGCATAAAAATGTGTTTACATGTAACAGAAATGATGAATCACAAAATAGATTAGAAAACAATTATTTACATTGTTAAACGTGGCTCTTTAAACTGAGTGTGTCTAGCTAGCTAGCTAGAGTGGGCAATGGACATACGTGCTGACGTATCATAACTCAGGCTACGCTTTCTACGGTGATTCGTCAACAACAACGGTACCGCTTCAGAAATAGAACAGATTTATATTTTCTCCACCTCGCTTGAGTGGCCTTCACTGGCACATTGAATATGAATGAGCCACCCTGCCCACCACAAGCTGTCTGTTAGTGCCTTTATGCAAGTCATTTGGGATTAACCAATGACACAGTTTGATGATTTATTGGGCTACTACATCTCTAATAGAGCTCAGTAGTTTTTCAATGACAAACTATGCAACACTAATTATCATTACCGTAATACACCGACATTTAGGAAATATTAGGAAAAATGAAATGTATACTTAAGTAATTTGAGATTAACCTGATAGGGTGCCTTTTGATCTTTATCCAAATATGTGTACATATTACAATCGTGGCCAAAAGTTTTGAGAATGACACAAATATTAATTTCCACAAAGTTTGCTGCTTCAGTGTCTTTAGATATTTTTGTCAGATGTTACTATGGAATACTGAACTATAATTACAAGCATTTCATAAATGTCAAAGGCTTTTATTGACAATTACATGAAGTTGATGCAAAGAGTCAATATTTGCAGTGTTGACCCTTCTTTTTCAAGACCTCTGCAATCCGCCCTGGCATGCTGTCAATTAACTTCTGGGCCACATCCTGATTGATGGCAGCCCATTCTTGCATAATCAATGCTTGGAGTTTGTCGGAATTGGTGGGTTTTTGTTTGTCCACCCGCCTCTTGACCACAAGTTCTCAATGGGATTAAGGTCTGGGGAGTTTCCTGGCCATGGACCCAAAATATTGATGTTTTGTTCCTCGAGCCACTTAGTTATCACTTTTGCCTTATGGCAAGGTGCTCCATCATGCTGGAAATACATTGTTCGTCACCAAACTGTTCCTGGATGGTTGGGAGAAGTTGCTCTCGGAGGATGTGTTCCATTCTTTATTCATGGCTGTGTTCTTAGGCAAAATTGTGAGTGAGCCCACTCCCTTGGCTGAGAAGCAACCCCACACATGAATGGTCTCAGGATGCTTTACTGTTGGCATGACAGGACTGATGGTAGCGCTCACCTTGTCTTCTCCGGACAAGCTTTTTTCCAGATGCCCCAAACAATCGGAAAGGGGATTCATCAGAGAAAATTACTTTACCCCAGTTCTCAGCAGTCCAATCCCTGTACCCTTTGCAGAATATCAGTCTGTCCCTGATGTTTTTCCTGGAGAGAAGTGGCTTCTTTGCTGCCCTTCTTGACACCAGGCCATCCTCCAAAAGTCTTCGCCTCACTGTGTGTGCAGATGCACTCACACCTGCCTGCTGCCATTCCTGAGCAAGCTCTGTACTGGTGGTGCCCAGATCCCGCAGCTGAATCAACTTTAGGAGACGGTCCTGGCGCTTGCTGGACTTTCTTGGGTGCCCTGAAGCCTTCTTCACAACAATTGAACCGCTCTCCTTGAAGTTCTTGATGATCCGATAAATGGTTGATTTAGGTGCAATCTTACTGGCAGCAATATCCTTGCCTGTGAAGCCCTTTTTGTGCAAAGCAATGATTACGGCACGTGTTTCCTTGCAGGTAACCATGATTAACAGAGGAAGAACAATGATTCCTAGCACCACCCTCCTTTTGAAGCTTCCAGTCTGTTATTCGAACTCAATCAGCATGACAGAGTGATCTCCAGCCTTGTCCTCGTCGACACTCACACCTGTGTTAACGAGAGAATCACTGACATGATGTCAGCTGGTCCTTTTGTGGCAGGGCTGAAATGCAGTGGAAATGTTTTTTAGGGATTCAGTTCATTTGCATGGCAAAGAGGGACTTTACAATTCATTGCAATTCATCTGATCACTCTTCATAACATTCTGGAGTATATGCAAATTGCCATCATTCAAACTGAGGTAGCAGACTTAAATTAATATTTGTGTAATTCTCAAGACTTTTGGCCACGACTGTACTTGTATACACAAGTAATTGACAAAAAACAAGGTTCAGAAAAGGTTGTATGTTGTGGTAATGAGAAATTACAAAAACATTTGAATAATTTACTTTAAAATATATTTGTTTTCAGTGTTATTTTTAACTGAGGCCTTTTCATTAAATGAGCGATGTTAAAAAATATTATAAATTGATTTGTTTATAACCTTTTGGGACTTTGAAAACTTTTGCGGTAATGAGAATTTTTGCATTGGTAGTTGTGGAAATTGCATAATATCTTATCAATAAACATAATTAGGAAATATATCAATACAGATCTTAGGAATTATGGTGAAAAATGTGTTGCTTTTTTTCTCACAATGTTTTTTGTCTAGTGCCAGTTTCTTGAGAATCACCCACTACCCAGTCACCCTCCCTAGGAAGTGACCACCGTAGGGCATAACCTTAATGACCATGGCACCTAGCCACCTAACCTGAGTAGGAGGGAACCTTAATCTGAACCTAGGCCACAACAGGTGGATATTATCAGGCTATTGGGAGTGAAAGGGTAGACACAGGTTGGACAAGTCAGGCACTTTCTCAGACATTTATTCATGGTTTATTAAACATGTACTAATCTTCTCTATGGTTTATTAGCTTAATGGTTACATAACATGGCTCAGAATGTCAGGGAATAAATGTGCATTCATAGACTAAGGTCATGTTTATATTAATCAAGCTTTAAAATGGCATCTGGGTTTGAGGGGATATTTAATAAGAGGGCAAGCAAGCGGTGAAAGTGTGTGTGAGTGTATCACCATGTAAAATATAGGAGTTATTTAATGGGTGGGTGGTGAAAGGGTGTGTGTACACACTTGTGAACATGTTTTCATTCCAAAGTGTTAATTATTTTTTATCCCGGTGCAGCCGGTGGCCTTCCGTGTAGACGGGGCAGACAGGCGAGACGCGGGTAGCTCTCCATTTTTAAGAAAATAAACCAAGGAGCCAATGGGCACGTGGTGTTGCTAGTCTGTCTGCAAGGGGAAAGCCCTCAACTGGGCACTTACAATTAGGTGTGTGTTGTGTATACGCAAATTAGTCTGCATTTGTCTAAGAGATTAAGCTTCTGTCCATACGTGTGTAAGCATGAGTGCATATCTGTGAGTGTGTCCAGATGAGCACTTA